>NC_056732.1:733201911-733209411 GCF_019279795.1 Protopterus annectens
TCAAATGGATTTGACATCAGTCCTACACAATTACAAATAAGGGGCCTCCTTCTGATATATATATATCTATGATTATGGAAATGACTTTAATTTAATTATCTTTTAGAAGCTGCAATATATTTGTCTTACACAGATGTCCTTCTTCCTTCCTCACTAGCAATATAGTAACTGGCATGGTCGGGTGTATCTTCTTCAAACCATTTGGTTTAGTCAGCTCAGCAAGCAAAATACTTCCTGCTGTTCTCCTGATCTTTGCCACTCATCAGGCTCACATAGAAAAATAGCTCCAGCATTTTTTCTTCTTGTTTAGTAGAATTTTATGTAGTAAAAGTTGGAGAATTGCATTTTCTTTATCAAGAGTGTGTTATTTTACAATTAGCATTATTTGATCAACTATCAGGTCAGATCCATCCCTTATTCTTCAATTCTATTTTATTTACTTTGTAAGAGTCTCTCCCTCTATGCCACATTTTAGTTAATGTCTTAATGGATTTGCAATGTATGTTTTTCTTGAACTGCTGGTTTATTTTCTCTATAACTTGTTCATTGCTTTGATGTTGAACTTCTTGATTTTATCTGTTGCACTTCAATGTTTAAAAATGTGAGTCTCCAAAGAAAAAAAAGTTCTGCTTTTACAAACTTTTACAAACTCTGCACTTGAAAGTAGATTTGGAGGTTTGTAAAGTCATCATCAAAAGGATTTCAATTGACCGGAGGAATGAACTTACCTTGAGTTTGATACCAAAAGATGATTCTACTTCACAAAGTTCTAAGCAGTTTCTCTCAGAGGCTTCCAGATCTAATGTCTGGGACAAGGACAATTCTGCTGGGAACAAGGATTCTTCAAAAGGACTCCTTTTCTCAAAGAGATTTCTCCAGCCTCTTCAAGAAGCTGAGATGGGAGGAGGAGGACTCACACAGTGCGTTTGGCCATCAAAAGGCTTGGTTAGTGTGATGGAAGAGTAACTAAGGAGGATAGTTAGACCTACATACCCCATTTATTAGAAATAAAAAGCTATTTCACATTTCTGACAAAATAATTACTTAGCATACCATTGTTTAGTATTCCACTTATATAGTTAGTGTTGATATGTTAAGTAGTATATGGCTAATTACTTGAATTATGTGAGCAAAACTGTTATGAACAATTCTTAAGGTTGCAATTCAGTAACTTCATGTCATATGCCATTTATTTTTTTTTATTAAAAGTTAAAAAAAATATTTATTTTTTAATCATTTAGGTAATGTTGGTAATAAAGTGATTCCAACCAGCCAGCTACTTGATACTGACCACTGCAAGCAAGATGCCAATTGGAGTGTTGGTTTTCCAGGGTCTGTCTGTGATAACACAACAAGTTTCCATCGTCTAGCCTTCAATAATCCTTCACCATCCTCACTATTTGGAAAGAATGTAATATTAACAAATTCTCATGGTAAGAATCAGTTCATTCTTTGGTATATTTCCAACAATGTGCACCAAAAGGAGTAGGAATGATTATACGAGCACAACCTGTGTGTAACTTTGAGGACGTCATGACAAATCCCATGCAGATCCATTTTTCTTGTGCTCCAGTGGTTTGGAAATATCTGCACATTGTCACAGTAGTAGTTAATGGATTTGTAAATGAGGGCCATATGTATCTAGTCACACAGTTTTAGAAAAATTCAACATTTAAATAATATAATTCATATTGATACCACATAATAAATTCACTTGAAGATTATAAAATCTTTTCTCTTGGGCATATAATTGTTCACATTTTTAATTTATTTATGCTTATTCCATTAGGCACCCAAGATTGCAGTGATTTTCTTATAAACACAACTCTTGTGCTATCTGAATGTGTTATTATAATTTTTAATTTAATGTTTACACACTCATATGTACTGCACACAAGAAGAGAAAGGAAACCGATGTGAGCTGCAAACAGCCACTGAAGCTGGTATTAAAAATGTATAGCAGTATTACCACTAATAAACAAGTATGGCCTTCAGTGTTCATCATAGGCCAACAAAGACCAGTTAATGTTAAAATGCAAAATACAAAGTCCTAATTAGATTCAGGTTTTGGAATAGAGGCTGTGGTGGTGCAGCAGTTAGCGTTGTCACCTCACAGCAAGAGGCTCTCCTGTTCAATTCTCAGCTGGAGCACCTTCTGTGTAGAGTCTGCATGTCCTCCACACAGTCAAGTGACATTTAAAGACATGTACATAGGTGTGTGCATGAATGGGTGTGCCTTCTTTGAAGGTTGGGCATCGAGCTCACAACTTGGCACCATAAAAATCCACTGCCAGTCATTGGCGGAACGGAGTACTGCTGTGGTGACCCCTAACCAGGAAAAGCCAAAAAAATTATTTGGGTTTTGGAATGGAATGCAAGAATGTGTAATGAGGCCACCACAATGCAAAAAGGATATGAAATGCTGTATAAACTACTAGCTGGCATCAAGGCCTTCATTATGTGTTCTGAGAGAGACTTCTCCACAGAGCTGAATGTCTTCTGTCAAAACACAAACACGTGTCCACATATCATTATTTGTATTATCTGTGTGTGTGTGTGTGTGTGTGTGTGTGTGTGTGTGTGTGTGTGTGTGTGTGTGTGTGTGTGTGTGTGTGTGGTGTGAGCACATACACAAGAGTAAGTATATAGCTACATAGCAGCAACAGTACCATCTCCTTCCTAACCAATCCATAGCTCTAGACAACCTGCATACAGAGCATAACCATAATATAAACTTTACCTGCTGTGAGTACAGCAGGTGCCCGTAAAGAACTGAATGCTCAGACCGTTATGCTGTTTACTTTATTCTGATATGAAACAAAGGTGTCTGCTGTGCACTTAAATGCTATGCCAATTCCAGAATGTTACTGTGAACCAGGCAGCCATCTCATGGGCACAATTTTAAGCCCCTGTTTATAACTGGAAGTTTCGGCAGCTTGGGTAGTAAGGCAAGAGTGTGAAAGTTATGTGCATTATGACATGCTGCCCATTGATCTAGCATCTCAGACTATGAGAATGCTGCATCTTACATGCTGCTTTGCTATCTTGAAACACTGTGCTGCAGTCCACTTTGCACAAGCCCTGTTGTCATAGCCCTGCATCATGCATAAAATGTCATTAGAAATTTCAACTATTTCTTTGTCATATAATAATTGTTAGCCATTGATGTGCATTAATATGCCTTGTGAATGTTGCTCTCTGAAGTGTTCTGGTTTAGCTTTGTCCATTTTTACAGTGTACTTTAATAGTTAAAGGATATATAACTTCATAGATAACATACTGGTATTTGTTCATTACAACTACTAATTGTACTTCTGCAAGGAGCCATGGAATGGTGTTCCACTATATCTTTCCTGTTACAGTGTACAGTAGGCTTCTGTTCAGTATATTATGCTTTGAACTAGGCAGCATACTAAGAACATACTGAAATCCATGCAGTTATGTTTATAAACTGAGCAGCAAGTCAGTACTGCAGAAACAATGCCTTCTTTCAAGCTATGGTACCCTGCACAGCAGCTGTCTGTGAACCCATGTTGCCATCATCATTTGCAGCACACCACCATCTCTAACATTTTATGAAAATAATTAATGGACACAAGTGTTCATATTCTTCAATCTGTTATCATTAACTATATAGATAGCTATGGGCAGTCATGCAGCAGCATATCAGAAATAAATAAATAAAAGTAACTAACCATCAACCATGACCTTGACTATGCAAGCATAATTGCAGTAGCACTCTAAAACATCCACGTTTCCCCTTGTGTCAGCATCAGTACAGCAGGCTGATCCACTGGTTATGTATATGAATGCTCAGGCTGCTGTATACTTATTATGTTGCATGACAGATAGGCCTAAGGTTATTTTCAGCATTCCTAGCATGATGCCAGCAATTAATCAGTCTTCTAGTCAACATACACAATGTGTTGTTCTTTGCATGGTCTTGTATTTCTCTTTCAGATTACACTTGGGTGCATTAAGTAACATCACTTGTGGTGTGGAAATGCTTTACAAGATAGTCTACAAAGTTTTGTGGTTTCTTCCACTTGAACTATTTACCATAGACATACTCACAGAATTTCTGACATCCATACACTATAACTAACAGCATTTTCCATAACAGCATAACTGTTTGTACATCTGTAGGTGCTCTTTAACCATAAATAGCAAGTTTGTTCCATTGTAGGAGTACTTATAATATTCTGTGGGTCATTGACTTTTATGCAACTTTCATCTTCACACTGTAGTACTTTTAATGCTGAAGCATCTTTTCATAAATTCATTCCTAAGTCAAGTTTATCTCTAAGCACTTTCTTAGATGTTGTATACATTTGGTACAGCATTGGAAGATACTGCATCACTCTTATAAGGCTGCAAAATGTCTGCTCATGATGTCGCTTTAGCATTTACACAACTGCTTAGATTTTCTCTTTATCAGATTTGAGGCCCCCTGATATGAAAATATCTTTCAAACTTGTCACTCTTGTGTTTACATTTTTCTTATTTAGCTTTATGTATGCCTTTTTTAATATATGTAACAGCTATAATAATATGTTACCATGATGACCATGTGTCCGACTATACACAGATCATTGGTAATGCTTACAACGCCTTCCAAGTCTTGAATTACTTGGTTAACTACTCTTTGGAACACATCTTGGTCTGATGAAATACCAGTGGAAATCTAAGAAATGTGTACTCAGTTTGAAACTTTAATCATCTATTGAAAAATCATGACTTGCTTCTATTTCTAAGAAAACAACATTTTATATTCTTGACATTACTAATTATGTTGTAAGCAATTGGTAATGTACTTTTTTAGTCATTCAGATTTTGCAGGTCAATAAAATGTGAATCTTAATCATTCTATGCATGCCTGACCTTGCTATTTACCCATTTTGATAGCTCTAACTGCTTTTTAATAATTCCTAAGAACTTCATTTGCTTAAGTCCCTGTTCAGCTTTACCTCTGGCACTGGAAGCCGATATGACCATCATTGCATC
This sequence comes from Protopterus annectens, assembly GCF_019279795.1. Taxonomy (NCBI): domain Eukaryota; kingdom Metazoa; phylum Chordata; order Ceratodontiformes; family Protopteridae; genus Protopterus; species Protopterus annectens. The sequence goes on from NC_056732.1 coordinate 733,206,916, forward strand.
TGTTCTTACTTGTGTATGCTATTCTTCTGGCAAAATTCCTAAGTCTATAAATACATCTATATAACCTTGAATGATATCATTGTTATTTGTTCTGAGTTTGCATGATCTCATATTTATTGTCTTTGCTTTGCACAGTGTATGAAATATTTCTTGACTGGGTGAATGATTTGAAACACATGCTGTCTTCACTTTTGCACCTGGAATCATTACTTATTTTTTTCCATTACTAGATACTTAAAAGCCATGCAACTTAAATGTTGAGAGAATTAACTTCTTTAAGTGCAATTGCTAGAAAACAAATACTCAATTTATAGACATGTACTTATATTTCAGCAGAGTCTGAGGTTATGATGCTACCAAGTTACCAGAACAGGTTAATAACTGCAAACATATTTCACCTGAGATTTTATTTTTCAGATCCAAAGATTTAAAAGTATTTTAAGTGACACTATAGTGTGCTGTTTGTCTGTATCTAAGTGAAATGCAATACTCTGCTCATTATCTTTTTGGATTTCTTTTCAATTATCTGCCTTCCATACCTGTCTCACTCTCACTGAGACATTTTCAGACTTCACAGTGTGACGTTGTTTCACTTCAGCATTGCCCACACACAGTTCACATTCATGTGTCAAAGGCATGCAAATTATTTTATGTTGTTGTTCTTCTTTTGGCTTTCCCCGGTTAGGGGTCGCCATAGCAGAACTCCAGTCTGCTAATGATTGGCAGTAGATTTTTATGGTGTCGAGGTGCCAGCTTGATGCCCGACCTTCAACGAAGGCACGCCCATTCATGCATGTCTTTTGAATGCCACTCAACTGCGGAGAGGACATGCTGACTCCACACAGAAGGTGCTGCAATGGAGAATTGAATGGGAGAACCTCTTGCTGTGAGGCGACAACGCTAAATTCTTTTATGTACACCTGCTTTTTCTTTAGACATTTTAGAGAATGTCTTTTTCTGGCAATGATTGTGCAATACTGATTAAGACTGGATCAGTCCTTCCTGTCAGGTTTATGCCCACACCAGCCGCAGGCTTTAATTAAAACAATATGCATACCCCTATCTTGGATTTGCATATAACTCTCTCCTTCATATTCATTTTACACCACATTCAGCAGTTATTTCTCATGTTGTCTTATTATTTTATTCATGTTTTATTTATACATATTTCTTTAGTCATATAATACTTTCAGATGTGAATTAGAAAACTCACTTGTTCTGTACACATCTAAAATTATTTATAGTTAGATTTTTTTTAATAAGCTTCTGTTGTTTTATAATTTTTATATAACTAATTATTCTGTCTCTTATTAGAGGATTATGCATCTTATCAAATTCAGTTTCTTTGGATCTCTTCTGCTCAGTAATATAAAGTAACTTGACTCTGTGTAAGACTATGCTCTTGTAAATTACAACTGTGTAATAAATGTCAAATTCTTTCTGGAGGAAAAATGGATTACTGAAATCTTCTCTTTTAAAAAAGTAAAGTAAGTAAATGCTTTTCTAACTTCTTCCATTGCAACATGCAGGAATGCAACACACTAGGCCTTTTCAGTTTGTACAGCTAATCCATTTGTAGTGAAGAACAAGTCACATTTCCACATCCCCAGCATCAGTTTTCAGCCATATTTAATTCTAACAAAGGAATTCTGGTTGGGGGGGGGTCCAGATGAGTTATATTTCTAGTGGGAATTATATTTCTGTAGTTCCAAACCCAAAAACTATTGAAAGCAAATATTGTTTTCTCTTCTGAAGAGACATTTTTTTCCGTTTTAGCAGATACTTCTTCACATTATTTTACCATGCTGTGACAAGAGGCTTAATAAATAACACTGTGTCACTACTGGACAGATGCACAGTATTCTAATTTTATTCTGTACATTTTTGTACCACTTCATGGGGTGGCAAAAGCCACATCACTATGGCTAGGCTTACAAATGCCCTGGGGCAGATAGCCTAGTACTATACTATGAAACTATGAAACATGGAAACAGGAGATGTGGTCTAACCTCCCTGGGTTCAATAATAAGTCTGAATTCTCTGTAACTTATGAAGATCACATGACATGCAAATCAGTATAATTAGCATATTAACATTAACGCTATATACTCCTATATCAAACAATGCTGTTTTTTTCTTCAAAACGTGCCTTTCTTTCTAGATGTGAGACTGCTGATTTGACACTGTAGCAATAGAAGGGCCATTCCCTTCCTTTTCTGTGAGAGGTGTTTCTCTTTATGATATTTAGTTTGCTATGTTCATTTTTGAATACAGTTGTAGTAACTGCTGGGGTGAAAGTTATACAGAGATTTGATCCTATCTATCCAGGTTTGATTCTGAGGGCTGTGCTTTGTGGAGCATATACTTTAGGGATTTATTCCTACTCTTTTGCATGATGATATCACAATACTGCATGATGATTGGACAACATCTGCAATACAGTGTAGAAATCTGGAGAACATAGAGGGAGAATGAGGCAAAACATCCAGAGGAAAT
>NC_056732.1:733211911-733274411 GCF_019279795.1 Protopterus annectens
GTGCTCCACATGGCTGTTACTATACTGAAACATAATCTACAGCTGACTCACCCTTTCAGCTCTCCTCTACTGAAGCTTTGTAAAGTACAACTGTTGCATCTCATAATAGTTTTTTTTAAATGAACCATAGTTCCAAGGTCACCTTATGTTAATGTAATGTAATGTTAATTGCATAATTTTTAATTAGTGGAAAACAAGAACCACTGTCAGATTAATATTAATTTGGTTAAAAGAACTTAATAGTTTCTTCATTCCTAGACATTTAACTTCATTGAATGTTAAGATTTTCCACTAATTAAAAATTATGCAATTAACATTAGTTTTCCCTGTCTATATTATGATATACATTTAACAATGCATAGCAATATTAATTATGTACATTATGAAATGTAAAGGATGATAAGCTGCTTTACTTTTTTATAAATAGCATTAGCCAGCTTGGAATGTTTGATAGTAATAACTGTGAAGGAATGTATGTGTGACAACATGTTACATTGTAAACCTGATTGTGTTCTACCATTTCATTGTAACCACTCAAAATTTGCACTGATAGTGATAAAAAGGAATTAATTACAGAATAAAATGTAATGATAAAAAAGGGATTAATTACACAATAGATTAGATTGGGAGGGTGGCCTAATGGTTAAGGTGTTTGCCTTACAAACACAAGGAGCAGGGTTTGAGTCTTACAAGGGATAACTGGCTAGGCTTAAAATGGCTCGTAAGAGCAGTTAGCTTCGTACTAATCTATGAACCCATGAACAATAAAAATCACACTGAGCTAATTGTAAAGCTGTTTCATCAGATGTGGCTCTTCTGTTACTGATACAGAGAATGCTACAAAAAGCTCAATAGTGACACTTTTTTCCTTTCTAAATACAGGTAGCAGTGTTGTTCCTTACCTGCCAAAGCGTCTTACTCATAAACCTGGATGGATGGCTCTGATTCCAAATGCAGACACATTTAACTGGTATTTCCAGAATGCAGCCTACATGGCAAACATCTCTTACTTTGCTACATTCTATGGATTTAAGGTACAGTAACATTATCAATATTTCTTGTACAATATATATTGGGCATACTAAAACAATGAAAATTTAACTGCGGTGGTGGTGCTGTGGTAGCGTTGTCACCTCACAGTAAGACGCTGTCCGGTTCGATTCTCAGCTAGAGCGTCTTCTGCATGGAGACATGCGTGAATGGGCGTACCTTTGTGGAAGGGTGTGCATCAGAGCTGGCAACTCGGTGCGTAAAAATCTACTGCCAATCATTAGCAGACCAGAGTTCCACTGTGGCGACCTCTAACTGGGAAAAGCCGAAAGACACAACAACAACAACAACAACAACAACAACAACAACTAGAACAATGAAAATATTATTTTGTTTAGCTTACATTGTTAATCCATGCTATGTTACTATACAAGGGGGTCATTTACTCCATGAGAAAATCATACTGTACCTCAGAGGTAATTACTGCTTGCTGTATGCCTTCAGGGCAAAAGTTTCAATATTTCATACTCCAAAGCACCACAAAAATAATGCACTACATCAAACAAAAACATTGAAAACATCTGAAAGTTTGCCTTTGTTTCGTCTATGTTATTGCATTCCTGCATCACAAACAGCAGAAAAATCCTGTCCCAAAATATACACAGTTGCCCTGCCATACTCATCAGAAGAAGAGGGTGCAAACTTTGAATAATATTATTTATAACACCTTCCATTTCTGCTAATTATTATGTACTGACTGAGGTATACAAGTTATGATCTGTTGATGTCCCTGGGGCAGAGATTAGGAAAACAATAAGAATTACATTTTAGACAAACCTTCTAACAATGATCCAGGGTGCAGCACCTCTGCTCCTAGTCCATATGCAGTGGATGACACTAAAAACAGGTATTACCACAGAAGCACCATCGTTTTGCAAATGCTTACAAGGTAGACCCACTTCACAGTACCCAAACAGATAACTTGTCCAAACACATACACACACGGACACACCCACACACATGCACAAACACACACAGACACACAAAGGATTGCTTAACTATAAGGCAGAAAAAAATGAGCATATACAGTCTGAAACTGGATGGCAAATATAATACAGTCCTGTGTCATTGGAATTCCCCTCTCCAGAAGACACATGCACTACAAAGCTCTGCAGAACCTAAGTCTTCAGCACCTCCACTTTAAAACACAAAGGCAAACAGAACAGATGTACTCTGGAGACTAAGAGGAAACATAAGATGTGCTGTTCCTTTTCTAATAAAAGAACACATTTTAAAACCAGTAAGTCCACTTTTATGATGAGAGCATAATTACATCAAAAAGAAATGGTACAAAAAACTTTGCACATGATCTTTAACATCTTTCACACTTCAGTCACTACAAATAATAAAACAGCACCATATCAAACAAAACTCTGGAAATAAGAATAAAGTTATATACGCTTTTAAAATATATATGTCACTGCTCCACCTTTTCCTATTGCCTGCAAACTTTTTATAATGTTTATCTTTCTTCCATCAGAGTCACCATATTCCTGCATTACACGTAGTATAAACATTATGCCTCAAAATATACACAGTTGCTGACATCCACACTTCTCATTAAAGGAAGAGGCAAGGTGGTTCATACAGCCTAACTTGATCTGGCCAAGGCCTTTGATACCATTCCCTACTCAGGAATCATAGAAAATCTCACTAAGCTAGGCATCAACCCTTATATCACTAGGTGGGTTGCAAATTGGCTCACAGATAGAACCCACAGTGTGAAAGTAGCTGACTCCAAGTCAGACTGCTGACCAGTCACGAGTGGAGTCTCACAGGGATCGGTCTTGGGTCCTCTCTTGTTTGGTATCTACTTCTCAGAAGTCCAGGCCAACATGAAGGGACTCTGGCTAACAAATGTTGCAGATGATTGCAAGCTGCGACCCATGATTAACTCCCCAAGTGATGTTGACATCTTATGGAAAGGCCTCACTGAGACCAACAACTGGGGTCAGAACCATGACCTTAAGCTCAATGCCAAAAAATGTGTCTTCATCCCCTTTGGGACAAACCCAGTTCCCATGAATTACCACATCGATGGTAGTCCACTGAACACAGAAGGTGTTATAAGAGATCTGGGAACACAGGTTGACAGCAACCTCTCTTTTGACCACCACATTGCCACTGTAGTCAGAACGTCCTTTTATGTGGCATATCTCATTATGAAGGGATTTGCATCCAGGAAGAAAGAGGTCATTGTCTCCTTCTGTTTTTCCCTAATTAGTCCAGTCATTGAGTACAATGCCCCATTTGGCACGTACCTCACTAGACGCTTGCAACATCTGTAGAGGCTGCAAAAATACCTCACAAAGAGGATCCTATGCCTTAAACACTTGTCCTATATGGACAGACTCAAAGAACTCCATCTATTCTCTGTCTCATATTGCCTACTTAGAGGCGAACTCTGCTTGGCTTACAAAGCCATGTCTGACCCGGCTCTGTTAAAAATGCTGCATCTAAAGAAATCCCAATCCCTCTGCACCACACGCTCCAGAGACCTCAACCTCATTACCACAATCAACAGAACATGCTGGAGGGGCAGGTTCATAACCCAGAGACTGCCCATACTATGGAATAGACTTCCCATACATGTCAAACAGAGCAGCTAGCTCACTGGCCCTCATCAAGAGAAATCTTGATGAATGGATGGGAAATAGAAAATTCACCCCTGGGATCACTCCAGTGGTGCTTCTCGATAGAGGCACTGGGAACTAAGGTTGGGTGGCATGATGCCAGGGTAATCCTATGGGCTAGGCTTGTAAAGGGTCCGGGGCCATTATCCTAGTACATATCTATGAACCTATAGAATGTGTTGACAAATCAAATAAATCTTGACTACTGGTCTTATCGTAATAGGACTTCTGGACTAAGCGCGTCTTCAACAGATTGGTTTTCACTGTCCAGTTGTGCTTAACATATGGAACCAACAATTGACTACTGATTGGTAATGGGTTTCTGGTTTGTCTCTGAGCAGATCAATCAAGCTGTTTATCATGAGGAATATTTCTAAGATTTAAGAGATTCAGGAAAATATTACTATTGTCTTGTTTTGACTTCTCTAGTAACTGCTTTGCACTTTGAACTGCAACTTCTGCCAAACCATTTGACTGCAGATACTCTGGGCTACTCATGACATGAGCAAAGCCCCATTCTTTGGCAAATCTTTTTAATTCTTGGCTTGTACATTGTGTGCCATTATCAGAAATAACTTTGTGTGGATTACCATGGACTGCAATATGACACTTCATCTTAGTAATGACAGTAATGGATGCTAAACTGAGAAGTAGGTCAATCTCGAACCAACTGGAATAAGAGTCTACTAACACCAAATAAGGTTTCCATTCCACTGGAAAACATCAGTGGCAACTGTCAACCAACGTGGTTCAGGAATCTGGTTCAGCTGAAGTGGTTCTTTCTGTTAATGTGGCTTTGTATAATTACACACAGAACAAGATGAGAGTACTCTATCAATATATTGTGACATAGAAGGCCAAAATACTAATCCTCTCACCCTTCTTCTGGTAGAGTCTGCCCCTGGGTGACCTCAGTGTAAGATAGTAATGTACTCTTGTTGCAAGAACATTGGAAAAATAACTTTAGGACCTTTCCATACCATTGTCAAACAAAAATCTCATCTCTGTATGGAAAATATGGTTGCACTTCTGGATATAAACTAGATTGCTTTGATGGCCATCCTTCTTTTAGGAAGTAGTTGGGCTTCTGTAAAACTGGATCTGTGGCTGTATGATCTCTGACCTCATCAAGATATGTGAAAGAAAAGTTTCTCACCTCCATGACTTCAAAATCAGATTGCTCATTCTCGTGCTGTTCTGTGGTGTTCCTGGGTGACCTTAACAATGTATCAGCAAGATAAAGAAGTTTGCCTTTCTTGTAGACAAGGTTGAAATTATATTTTTGCAATCTCAACATTATGCATTACAATCTGGTTGGAACTGTATGCAGAGGCCTTCTCTAAATAGTGACTAGAGGTTTATGGTCTGTTTTGATCTGGATTGTTCTACAATAAACATAATCACAGAACTTGGAACATGCAAAGACAATTGCCAAAAGCTCTCTCTCTATCTGTGCATATTGCATTTCAGCTTGGGTTAGGGTTCTGGATGCATAAGTAAACAGGTTGACCCTCTTGTAGAATGACAGCACATGAAAGCAACTGGCTTGTAGATGTCATAGTATCTGAGAGTAGGTGGACTGGCAATTTTCTGCTTCACGACATCAATTACTCTCTGGTGTTGCTCTAACTATGACCAGGATACGTTTTATGTGTTAACTCTCAGAGTGGTGTTGATATTTGAAGTTTGGAATGAACTTGCCTAGGTAGTTGGCCATGCCAAAAAAACATTGTAGGGCTTGAACATTGTCTGGAGCTGGCATCTCTAGAATGGCTGTTTGCTTAGAAGGATTTGGTCATAAGCCTGAATGGGTAAATAAGTGACCAACATAAGTGACTTCTTATAGTCTGAATTTGCATTTCTGTGGATTCAGCTTAAGATTCACTTGATGTACACGTTCCAGAACTGTTCTGAGGTTACTGTCATGCTCTGCTTCCACCATTTTCTCCTACTAGTATATCGTCAGCTATAGTAGCACAAGGATACCCAGGAAAAATGTTCTCCATTGCAAGTTGAAAAATTTCACTTGCAGAAATTATCCCAAATGGCATTCACAGAGTGTTGTACCTGCCAAATGGAGTACTGGAGGTAGTTATCAATGAGGATTTCTTGTCAAGCAAAATTTGCCAAAATGAACTCTTTGCATCTAAGACAGAAAAAAACAGTGAATTTGGCATATGCAGAGCAACTTCTTTGACTCTATGCATTGGATGATGATGTCTTTTCAGTGCCCTGTTCAAATCTCATGGGTCAATATATATTCTGATTTCATCTGAGCTTTTTTTATGAGCTACCACCATGGAAGATACCCACTCAGTCGGTGCATCTACTGGACAAATCAAACCTTGCCGCACCATTCTGTCTAGTTCGGCTTTGACTGTGGTCTACATAGCTAGTTGAACTTTCTGGGCTGGCCTGATAACTGCACTGACATCTGGGTCTAACCATGAAGTACATAACTGGAAGCTTTCCTAGTTTGTCTTTGAAAAGCTCACCATAGGTAGAAAAAAATCTACTGGATGAAATTAGAATAGTGGTCTGTTAAGCTAACATGTGGACTTCCTTATTAAATGAAAGCAGTCCCATTTCCAAACTGTCTCAGAGGACTAATAATGACAGGACGTGCCTCTTGACCACATTAAATAATAAGCTGTAGCTTCTCTCAGCAGAGTAACATGAAAGCATTACTGAGCCTTCCATCTGAATTTCTTCACCTCCATAAGCAACACGCTTCACACACTTGGCCAAATCAAGCCTTTCACCAGCACATACTCTAGTAAATGTTTCTGCAGATATAACATTGCACTTTGAGCCAGTATCAACTTTGAGCTCTATGGGTTTTCCATTTATCCGAACAGTACAAAATACTTCATTCTTGGCCCATAAATCAACTGCATTGACTGTTTCACTAAGCACTGACACACCATCAACATAAAAAGTAGGGTTGCAGCTTTCTAATTGATCAGCTCATTTCTTAAAATGTTCCCTTTTAGTAAAAGAATGTGTGGCTTTTTATTTACAGAATCTTTTGAAATGATTCTATTTATTACATTTGTGCCATTGTTGACCAAAGGGTAAGCATTTCTCTCTTTTAGATACATGACTGCTACCACAATTATGACAGTTGGCAATGAAATTGAGTGTTGACCCTTGCTTTGAGCTTGCTAATTCGCTCTTATGCTTCACTGAGGATGTGCAAACTCTGGAACTTGCTAGAAAGCTCTGGGGGTTAACCTGTGAGTGTTTCAGGGGCTACAGTTGCTGCCATGTGCCTGTTTCTTTTAACTATGTGCTGCATGCTATCACCGTGAGCTTTAGAAGTTACTGGAAACATGCCTTTCTCATTTGTAAGCATATTTGTGTGCTTTTCTGTGAGCTCATATATCTGACAAATCTCAGTGGCCTTATTCAAAGTTAAATCACTGCCATGAAGCAAAATCTTTCTCACAGCATCATCTTTAATACCACACACAACTCTGTCCTTTATCATTTCATTCCTTAAATCACAAATTCTGCACATTTTAGCCTTATTTCTCAAGTAAGTTATATATGCTGCAAAGGTTTCAACAGGCTTTTGATCCCTTGTTAAAAATAAGTATGTCTCCATTTTAATGTTTGTCTGGGGGTTACACATTTCTCTAAATTTATGTTTTAAGCATTCAGAGTCCTCCCTTGACTCAGCCAATACAACAATAAGATGGTTTACTCCTCTCCACAAAGATAGCAGGTGCAACCACAAATGAACATTATCTTTCAATAGCTGCTGACCCATCTAAATTAAGCAGAATAAATGCTGCTGTATAGTCATCTTTATCAGAAAATGTAGCCTGTATGAAAATGTCATACTCTTGCTCAAACACTCTACAGTTCTCTGCAATATTATTATTATCAAACACAAGTGGCCCTGGTTTTCAAAATCCTTCAGCCATGACAACAAAGTATGCTTAAATACAGTGAAAATATGGCCCTTGTAATTATATACAAACCAGTTGCCTTTTTGCAGCTTGCAGTAACACTCAAATGCACAATAAATTCTTCGAATTACTGTACTTTTTGAAAAATGCTCTGAAATGGCTGTATTTGCAAAATAACTTTACTGTAACACTGCACAAATGTGCAAACATTTCATACACATCTGATAACTTGGATAGCTTTATTTAATATGAAAATATGTGCTTTGTAAAAAATGCAGTCATTTCTCTTTATTTTACTCGTTTTACTCATTTTATACAATTTGGACTTTATTTCAAATATTTTCCATAGTAATTTGAATATTTCTAGCAATATGAGACATTTTGACTTATTTTAATATCATTTAGAGCATTCTATATGTTTTATTTCATATTTTGCAAATAGCAGATTGTTCGAGCAAGTTTAACTTCTGAAATTCTTATTTGACTTGTTTTGCAAATTATATGTAAGTAGGGATGGTCCACTCCTCTATATTCCACCAACAGTAGTTAGAGGCCTCACGGATTCAAAGTGGAAAAACTGCAATTCTTTCTCGCCATCAGTCATTTCAACCATCCCACTTCTGGCACCATGTTGCTAGTCCCTCTGTACATAGAAGACAAAGCAGGCAGGGTTGTTCATTTAAGATGCTTTATTACATAGAAAGACATCAGGATGGATAGCAACGTCATTAAATAAAAATGAACTGATTAACAGACAGACCTTACATACATACATGCTTACATCTCAACAGATTACTACAAAATGACAGTCAGACTCGCATGTGCTCAGTATTAATACACTTGTGCAAGCCCCTGGATAACTTCTTAAAGAGACATACACACATTGATCTACAGTTAGATTTGGTGGAAAGCAGATAAGCATAGAATCATCTGCATATTGAATGAGGGTAGCATGCTTAGTTGTAGAATGTATGTCATTTATGAATATATTAAACAGGAATGGGTGAAGTATGGACTCCTAAAGAACACCTATACAAACTGTATGGAAGGTGGAACATTCATTTTGCCATATAACTGCTTGATATTTATCTTTTAGGTAGCTTTAAACCAGGAAGTGAAGTTAGGGAGAGTCCAAGGGAGAAGAGTTTTGTAACAGTTTTTAATTGGAGACTGTGCCAAATGGTTTTGAAAAATAAAGAAACAAAGAGAAGACAATGTATTCTGCATGTCTGTTTCAATTGATGGATTCTATGCACTTAAAAAAGTGGCACTGTAGTGAGGGCAGAAGCCATTTTGTGTTAGAGAGAGAAGATTCTTACTAATGAGGTAATTAAGAAATTGGGTATAGGTTCATAGGTTCATAACTAGGTACTAGGCTAGCTACTATTGTGGACCATTTTAACCCTAGTCAGTTTCCTTTTTTTACTCGAATTAGCCTATCCCATTTGGTTAGAAATTGGCCTTACCTATCCCATGGTTAATAATTATATATTAATCCCAATGACAATAACTGGGATAATACCATAGATAATTTGAGGGGATACATGCATGAGATAAAGCATTTAGAAGCTGTCTCTGTCCATTACTAGTACAAGGGACATTCTTGGGGTACATTTTCTGTTTTTTGTCAGTTGATCAAAGCTCAGCTTGAATATGGACAGGGATGAACTTTGTTTTGTGTGGATGGGGAAAATGTTCCAAAACAGCAGTATCCTCTGTGAGATAAACCTATCCCTCTAAACCATTCTGTTGATGTTGAAGAAGTTTAGATCCCTAAACCAAGTATTTCTGATCCCATTTGAGTTGCTTGTTCAGTAAATCCATCAATATTAGGTTGGAGGATGCCTTATATGTTAGATACAGGTCAATTCCTAGCAGTCAGTAGGATACTGAGTATAATGAAAGGGCTTTAATTCGGTCCATATAGGACATTTTGTTTAGATCTTTTATCCTTTTAGTAAGGTACCTCTGTGGACATTCCAATTGTTTCATTTGTCTGGACAGATACTTGCCAAAGGGGGCATTATATTCAATGATTGACCTAATGAGGGCTAAGTAAAGGAGACGATGACATCCCTAGATCTAGACACAATCCCTTTGTTTATAAGCTGTGCAGTATAGGACATTCTTACACCAATAGACAAATGTTGGTCAAAAGTTAGGTCACTGTCCTTATAATTTCCCAAATCCAAATATGTACACGTATTCTATTCATATTCATACAGGTATGTATACATTTTTTGTAGGACTTTGGAAATGGGTGGGAGTATAGTAATAGATGTATAATTGGAGTACTCAGTGGATACTTTGCCTTTAAGTAATGGTAATATATATACCTTTGTCCAGATAACAGGGCATGAAATTATTTCATAGATCTATTTAGTATAGAAATTGGGTAGGCAACAGCATCTGCAGATATTTTGAAATACTCTGCTGGGAGGCTGTCCACAACAAGGGTGGTGCTTTTTATTTTGATAAAATATTTTTTATAGTTGATATAGGGACTAGTTTTAAGAAAATGTGATTTGTGTGGGTGTTGGATTAGTTGAGAGGTGAGGAGGTGATGCAGATATTATTCTTACATAATGCAGATATAGTCTGTATGAAGCACAAATTGTATTCATTAGCAGTTTTTGATGGAGGATGTTCTGTGATGGATATGGTTGAAAGGTTTGACCTGGCTTTAGTGCATTTCTTATAGATTTCCAAAATAGTTTCAAATTGATTTGATGTGTTTCCTGTAAGTTACAGTAGTGTTTTATTTTATCTAACTTGATACTATGTTTGGTAATGTTTCTAAAGTGTTGGAAACTTTCCTGAGTTTTTGGGTGTGCCATGTTTTCCAGGCCTTGTCTCTTAGTTTCATGAGTTGCCTGATTTTGTGGGACAGCCAAGGGGCTGGGTTTGATTTTACACTTTTTCTTCTGGGGGCATGACTATTTTAGTATGCTGTTAAAAGCATTATTGAATTCTGTTGTAGCATCATCTAATGGAAGTATTTTAGCATGGTCCAGTTATATAGGTTTAAAGTCGAGATGAGTAAGTTTATATTGGAATTGGTTGGATTGTGAGCTAAGTTATAGTGGTGGTTCTTTGCAGGACTCTGGTGAGTGTTCTGTTTACAAAGCTGGGTAGAAGGTCACTAAGGGTCTTGAGTAGGATACCAGGAGAGGAGATATTAGTGGGATGTCAGCTAAGTATATGGTCTAGAATAGATGCTTTGGTTGAGGATTTATTGTATCTTGTTGGAGTATGAATAAGATATCTAAGCTCACAGTGTTAACTATGGTTTGGGAATAATCAGTGTTTAAGCTCTTAGAATTATGGTCTTGTGTGATGTATTGAGGATGCCTAGGAGAGAATACATAAAGCAGTACATACATTATTACAAGGATGAATGTATACAGCAATGATATGTAATGTTTTATGCAAGTGCAATTTGAGAAAGAAAATAAGAAGTTCGGTATTGTTAAACTGGGGAACAATCCGTTGATAAATGAAGGTATCAAGTTTGTTCAAATATAAAATAGCAACACCTATGGCCTTTTCAGTGTTTCTGTCATATCTAAAAGTATATCCTGGTGGGTGAATTTCATTTTCTATGATATCAGGTTTTAGCCAGGTTTCAATGTCTACCAGACTATCAGGGATGTTGTTGTTATTGTTGTGTCTTTCGGCTTTTCCCGGTTAGGGGTCGCCACAGCAGAACTCCAGTCCGCTAATGATTGGCAGTAGATTTTTACGTGCCGAGTTGCCAGCCCTGATGCACAACCTTCAATGAAAGTGCACCCATTCACACATGTCTCCACACAGAAGATGCTCTAGCTGAGAATCGAACCAGACAGCGTCTTACTGTGAGGCGACAACGCTACCGCGGCACCACCACCGCAGTACCAGACTATCTGGGATGTAATAAGTTCTAAATGAATGTTTGTTACTGTTACTTTGCTATAGATACTCAGCAGGTTAATATTAATATGTTTAGCCCTGATATTTTTGAATTGTGGGATAACAATAGTGGGGGAGTACAGTTTGACAGATTAGCAGTTGAGCTATTTACATGCACAGGTCCAGGATTGTGTGGATGTCACCACCCAGCAGCAGATTAGCCAGTGTGATTTGACATGGAAATAGCCATTTTGTTTTATTGCTTGCTGTTAGCCATTATTTAAAATCTGAATATTTTGTTTTATAAATGAGTAAATGATGAAGTGTGAGTGATAAATATTGTAGGGACTTTGAGATATTGTGATATGTGAATAAACGGGATTGCTATTGGGATTTGTGAAGTTTTGCTGCTGATAGAATTGGAGTACAGTGGTGCACGGTAAGCAGTTAGATGAGAAAGTATAAGAACGGCAGAGATATGTGGAGAAATAGATTAATATGGTGTTAGAAGAATTATATTAAGAAATGCAGAGTGCAAATAGCAGTGCCATAGGAGACACATTTGGAAAGAAATGAGCATGTGAATTTGATTAAGAAAGGATTTCAGACTGGATATTCATCAGAGTATCGGGGACAAAGGAAAAGGGGAGTACTTATATTAATTGCAGGAGGAGCTTCAATAGTGATAGAGGAGGGGGAAAATATATTAATGGCAGATTTGTGGTAGTAAGGGGCTACTGACAAGGGATGAGGATTATGCTGGCATGTATTTATATTCTACCTAAAACAGCTATTATGTAGCTTAAAACAATTTTTGGAGAAATAATCAGCTTTCAGCAGGGAACATTACTTATAAGTGGGTACTGGAATTTAATCTGCAACAAAGAGCATGTATCTGGATGGCCTAGAAGGGATAAAAAATAACTAAAAAGGGATAGATTTCTAAAGAAATTTATGAAAATATTTGGTATAAAAGTTGTGGATTCTGTAGTAGGAACTCAGAGAGAATTTAAATTTTAGTCTTCATGGTACAATAACTGAGATACAATAGACAAATTATATTTCACAGGAACATGTGCATTTAATTGTGATCTATGGCACACATCCAATTACTATTTCAGATCAACTGCCAGTAATTACTAAGATAAAAATGCAGGACAATGAATTAAAGATGAGACACTGGCACTACCAGCCTACCTGTTAAAAAGAGGAATTTAATGAATGGGTAGAGGAAATTATTAAGGTGTTATTAAGGAAGATAGAAAGCACTCTAGAAATTACTGTTAGTGAGTAGGATAAAATGAAAATGGAGTTGAAAAATGGGGTAGAGTTAAAAGTAAAAGAGATCTGGTTAAGAAGTAACAATAATTATTTACAGGGGCTGACAAAAGTTAAAGTATTACAAAATAAGGAAATCTCACACAACAAAGAACAGATGCAATTGCAGAGTGCGAAAGTGAAAATAAGGGAGTAACTAGATAATATGTATACGTTTAGAAAGATTGTTGTTAAGCAGCTATTTTTGATAATAACTCCAGAGCACAAAAACGTATCATACAATGACTTAGGCAACAGAAGGTAGAAAGGGTTATTGCTAAACTTTCAGAGCATATAACAAAAAAATAACCAGAGATCCTGTAGAGGTGTTAAAAGATATTTCTGAAATTTTATAAAAATTTGTATATAGCAGAGAAGTGGAGAAATCAATAAAAAGCACAAATGGACATATTTATGGATGACTTAAATAACAATTTTAAAGTGAAGGAGTTAATCAGGTCGTCAGAGAGGCTGGTTAACCAAGCTTGGGTTACTCCTGTATCACCTCAAGAGGTCCAGGAATTCCCTCTAGAAGGAAGATAGAGGTGCAGAAGAAGGGGGAGATGCTCAAACTGATCCAGACCGAGATGGCAAACAGGACCTGTTAGTGGTTACAATCTTGACTTAACGCAAGGTTTTAAAATTTACAATTTGACTATTGTTGAGTTACATAAAGGACATTTTTCCCTTTTTAAGAAACTGTTTTCTTTTGTGCCTCATTTAAAACTGTCATTGCAAGGCTATTGATTGAATTAAAATTATTTACAAGGCAACTTAACTTGAGTTTGAATTTTCAAGGTACGAACAATGTATATGTTGGCCCGTCTTTAAGAAAAAATAGGTTATTTATTCCTCCCTGTATGTGAAGGGGAATTCAGAAAAATGATTGTTCTTCTTTCAGCTTATAGGGGTCGCCACAGCAGAACTCCGGTCTGCTAATGATTGGCAGTAGATTTTTAAGGTGCTGAGGTGCCAGCCCAATGGCCAACCTTCAACGAAGGCACGCCCATTCAGGCATGTCTTTCGAATGCCACTCGACCATGGGGAGGACATGCAGACTCCACACAGAAGGCACTCCAGCCGAGAATCTAACGAGAGAACCTCTTGCTGTGAGGCGACAATGCTACCGCTGCACCACCGTGGCAGGAATTCAGAAAAATGATTAAAATGAAACAAAGGTAAAAGACAGCTTGACATATGTGGAAAGGCAGATTTTAAAGGATTTGTCTTCCAACAAAAATACAAGGGTCATGAAGCCTGATAAGGGCAGGGGAATCTTACTAATGGATTATACTGAATATGTTTCCAAAATGTTTGACATCTTGAATGATGAGAGGATGCATGAAAAGAGTGCCTAAAAATGAGATAGATTGTTTTCTGTCTTATGTACTTTATCAAGACAATATTACTATGCAAGAATTTGATTTCATAAGGGTGGATAAGCCTTTTATACCATCCATGTACCAAGAACTGTTATGACCCCCCCCCCCCCTTTGAGACCAGTTGTAGCTGCACAGGGATCTAAAACCCAATCCCTGGCAGCCTTTATTAACTTTCATTACAAGCATTTATTGAAAAACAATGCTTATATGCTTAGGGACTCCTGGCACTTGTTGGAGGTATTCAATTTTGTTTTGTTTGATGAAAACATAGTCTTTTTGGCCATTGATGTTATTAATTTATTTTCAATGATCCCTCATATGGAGTGTTGTGAAATGTTCACTAAAGCATTGACAGGTGATCTGTTTGTTAGTAAGGTTAGAACTTTAGTGGATTTTATGGAATTAGTCCTACAGAATAATTTTATTTTCTTTCAAAGGAAATACTTTCCCCAGGTCTCAGGGGTTGCTATGAGGGCCCGATGTGCACCCATTTATGCCAACCTTGTTCTGGCTAAATGGGAAAAGCAAGTGATATTCCCTAATCGATTTATGTAATTTATTATGCATTTTAGATTTTTAGATGTTATTTTGAAAGAAGGGTAAGGTATCTAATATTTCAGAACTTCTTAATTTCTGGAAAATACTACGTCCTTTCTGAGATGTACTTATAGGTGCAATGCTCAAAAGATCGAGTAACTTGATATTTTGCTAGATAAAGACAAAAATGACAAAGCCTTTCATTCAACTATTTTTGAAAGATGACATATTCTAATTAATTTCTTCGTTTTAAGAGTTGTTACCCCTTCAAAAGAAGGGGATAGTTAAGGGTCACATAGTATGACTCTCTAGAATGATTAGTTGCGAAAAAAAATTATCTGTTGAAATGGACCAGCTAGCTAGAATGTTTACGTGCAAGAGTTATCCTAGACATATGCTCCAGGAGATTCATGAGGAAGTGAAATTTGACAGGCAGAGCAAATTTTGACCTATCCTCAAGGCTAGGAATCAGCTACATGAGGAGATGGGATCTCAGTTGGTGGGGCCAGATAAAGACAAAGATAAATATGAAGACAGGAGGAGAGCAATGGTTATACCATTCAGCACAGATGCCCCACAGATCATCAGTATTGAGGTAAACCTGGGATTTGGTATTTACCCCAATTTGAAAGAGAAGATGGATATGGTATTTATGATCATGTTTTCTGGGGATAAAAACATCAAAGAAATAATGGAAAAAGACCTGGATTTGGCTTTCGTAAGGTTAAATTCAAGGATGGTCAAATGTGAGACATGTACAATGTGTAGATTTATTAATTATGAGCCCTACATTTTAATTCTTGGATCAGAAAGGTCCTTAGCATGTACAGGGTTGTGCACTTGCAACACCAAAAATGTAGTATATGTGGCTATCTGTTCCATCTCCCTGTCATTCTATGTTGGGAAAACAACAAGAATATTGAGAAATTGGATATATGAGCACATATATGACATAAGAAGGGGAAGGTCATCAAACTCCTTATTTAGATACACTAAGCATGTAAGGACTCTACACCTGAGTTGAAGGAATTGACCTGGCAAATTAAACATGGATGTCAAGCTAGGTTTAAATTATCACATCTTTATTTTAAGTGTATTAAAATTAAAAGCAGAGGATTAAGTGCTTTTTTTTGTGGAAGG
This sequence comes from Protopterus annectens, assembly GCF_019279795.1. Lineage (NCBI taxonomy): Eukaryota > Metazoa > Chordata > Ceratodontiformes > Protopteridae > Protopterus > Protopterus annectens. The sequence goes on from NC_056732.1 coordinate 733,227,773, forward strand.
GCAGGATTTATTTAGATTATTTAGTTTTATCATGACATCAAACTTTTTAGTGTACATCTTGATTTTGCTTTGAATTGATGTGTATTGAAAGGTTGTATATTTAAAGAGCTATTGCTTAATCCGGTGAAGCCTGTTGTGGTACGACAAAAACACTCAGCCTGATGTATTAATTTATTTATTTTATTTATTCTATTGTCCACTAAAGTGCTGATATACCATTACTGGAGTTATTTTCATCTGGTTAGGTCAGTGTTTTCTACTTGTTTGTGTTTGTGATGACTTAAATATTGCAAGGTTAGAGGTAGATGAGGCTCAACAATTAAAAGTTATGACAGGAGGATGGTATTCTGCTAGAAGTTTGGAAGCTAGAAGGGAAGAAAGTGATAAAGATCTGGAAGGACTTCTTTAACAGTATTTTAAAAGGAAGGGAGTCACCAACATCCTGGGAAAAAAAAAGCTGTAGTGGTTGAGATAACTAAAGGCAATAAAGACCCATCAGAGCCAGCCCCATACAGGCCCATTTCAATGTTAAACCTTATTCATAAAGTTTTTATGTCTATAATGACTAAAAAAATGTCAAAAGTGATGCCAAAATTGGGTATACATTCATTTACTTGAAAGGCAGCTGTACGATCGCACTATTGTGCGACTTTATTTCTCGAAAATCAACATGTCCTGAAAACAAAATATCGAAAATGGTAATTTTGAAAACCAGATTCAACCATTTCTGAACTCCAAATATCTCCAAACATCGTTATGCAGGGGCTTCCCCCACACCCCCCTACTTTAATATACAAACTCCAAGACTGCACTACAGTGAGGGAAAGGGTTCATTTCCCGATTCCCGCTCTAGTGCTATCTGCACCCAAAATGTCAAATTCAAATGAGTAAATGCCTATGTGCATTCACGTATTGGAATTTGCAACATTGTCACTTGACATTTCAGAAATCTGGAGGTTGTACTTTCGCATTTTGTGCATCGTACAACCACCTTTCAAATAAATGAATGCATAAAAATTGATAGATATGGATCAGTATGGTTGTATGGAAGGGAGACAAACATTTGACAACATTAATAGAACAATGATGGCCTAGAAGGAAGCAGAATGTAAGAAAATACTGCTCTTGTTGGTGGAACGTGATGCAGAGAAATCATTCAACAGTGTAAGTTGGGATTTTATGAGTAGGACAATGGAAACATTTGCATTTCCTGGTAAAATAATAAATGTTAATTAGAAGGATATATGAGGGACTGGAGGAAAAAAATAAAGTGACAGTGTTTCTCTATTATAAGTTGTGCTTGAACAGAGGAACTAGGCAGTGGTGTCCTCTTTCCTCTTTATTTGCATTATATTTAGAAACACTGGCAAAGAAAATAAAGGACTTAGAAATTCAAGGATATGATCGTATGGCGTTCAAGAAAAGTTGGTTTTATTTGCAGATGATTTTATATTGTACCTGATGGAACCAGAAAAGGACTGCATAGTGTTGTGGAACATTCTGAGTCAGTTCCAAGTTTTTTCTGGATATAAAATTAATGAAGATAAAACAAAGGCTATAGCTATAAATTATATACTCACACATGAATTGGTTCGGCAATACTCATATTAATGGGGACATGATAAAATGAATGAATTAGAAGCATGGATTAAAATGGATTATGTTATGACAATTTACATAAGGTGATAGTTTAGGAAACTATAGCTGTGCTATCCATATCAGCATAAAATATTCATCTACTTTTTTACACATAATGCAAAATATGCTTAGATATTTGTTCAGCATGCTTATCTTAGTATTGTAACATAAAGACATGATACATCCAGCATCTTATTTTTATGTGCCTTTCAATACCAAAATCAGTGCAATACTGTATTGGCTAGACATACAGGTAGCTGCAGCAGAAGATAGATGTGCTCCATTACAGTACTGAGCAGTATCCATCAGTTCAATTTCACTACCATGCACAGTACTCTGAAAGTAGATTTCTTAACATTCTACCCCTTTCCAAATATAGTAATCATTTTTAACAAGCAATATTAAAAAAACTCTCTACACTGCTGACTAGCCATTTCTAAAGTGAAACAATGAATTTTATAGTTGTAGAAATGTTTTCTCAGTACTGCATTAATTAATATGATTTTTTACTTATATTGCTTCTAGGTGAATGATTATGTAATTATCTCACACAATCTTACTCAGAAACCTGATAAGTTCCAGATCATAGATGCCCGAAATGGCTCAAATCAATCTCTCAGCTGGGATAATAACTACAATGGAGACTGGTACTTTAATGACAACACAACAACTGTATACTACTTAGGTAGGTTAGTCTGTTTTAATGTTCCTTTTTTATTTTAGGAATGTAATAACAGGGGATGTGTCTGAGAAGTTTTCCTCAGATGTCAGTTGGCCAGAACCATGTATTTCATCTTAAAATGTTTTAAGTGACTCAGTAGTTTAAACTAAAGTAAAATCATATTCTGCATATTTTGTAATAAAACTTATCCAAGAGAGAGTAATCCACTTTGATTCATGTCCATTAATGTCCATTCATGAAGAAGGAATGAATTAATCCCCTCAAAACATGAATCAGATAGTTACCAACTCAGCATTAGCAGCAAGGATGTTATTAATGTCTTTGCACACCTATAACAAAATTAATGGAGAAATTCTCATGGAAGACAGAGACGACTGGAGACTAAAATGCTTCTGTCAATCAAGCAATGATTTAAACAAGAGATCATGGGAGGTTGGGAGGTTGCAAGTAGCGGACGGTGAAACTGTCCTTCTCACAAAACCACCAGGAAGGATATGTATGGAGTTAGGAGCATTAGGAAAATAACAGGACTTATAAAATAAAAACAGAATAATGATGTGAAAACTGAGTCAGAGATTGTGTTTTAGTAAGGCATTAGAGCATGAAATGATTTATTTCTAAAACTAAACCACAATATTAAATCTGATAACATTTTTCTCTAACAAAGCAATAAAAGTGCAATTGGCTTGGACAAAGTGCTGCTAGAAGGCTTTGTGAACATCTTCATTCATCTAGACAATGGATAACAGTTAACACTCTGTGAGAAAGTTAGGTAATTATTTCGACATGAGCACACGATGCTTCATCCTAGAGGATGGATCTGAACATGCTGTCAATAGACACCATTGCTAACAATGACTCCAACAGCAAAGACTGGAAAAGATTTTCATAGGCTTGGCTTCAGAACAGAAAATGTTTTGGTGGTACATGCCAAAGAATAGTTTGGAAAAGTGAAATACTGAAGCAGAAAACTTGACCTCATGTTTTGTCAAGGGTTTAATTTTACCATTCATGTTAGGAGTGTGCAGTCATCAGGTAGAACACAGATTATAGATCTGAATACCTAACAGAATTCTGGCCCTACCATGACTGAATAACCAACCAGATTTGTGAATTAAGACAGTGATGCTTTCTGTTTTAGGCTCTGGTCATAAACTGATAGGCTTCATTTTACGTTTTTTGCAGTGTGTGACTGTTCATTGCAGTGGTAGCAGATATCATATGAAGGGGGTATAGCCTAATGTGGAAAGTAGGTGCACTGAATGTCTTGCTATAGTAGCTAAGAGGCTGACTATTCTGTAGCAGACTGCTAGGAGAACAAATTTCTCCTAACTACCTTATAAACATGAACATGGAAGGAAGGAGTAGGGTTAAGACAAACTCCCTAACATTTTTAATTGTGTACTCTTTTATTACTTTTTATTTATTTTATTTATTTTATTTAAATTTGTTGACCGGGAGTGTCCGACTGGACATGGGTCCATTTTCAGCGGAGGCCCGGGGAGAAAAGCTCCACAGTAAAATAAACAGACAGTAGTTACATTGGATTACATAGTGATTAACAATTTAACATAGAAATTACTTACAACATATTTACAGATGAGAATTACAACCTCCACTGGACACTTGACTAAACCACCTTTATTTTAACAGATTAAGCTGAGGTCTGTAACAAAGTTCAAATAAATTATCCCCAAACGTGGCATTGTTTGTGATTAATAAGTGGTCATGGCCAAAATATGATGCCACCAGAATAAATTTGTACTTGAGAGTGTTAAAATCAAAGCATTTAGAAAGGGGGTAATGAGTAAGTGTCCAAGGATTGCCCCATGTGGTACCCATATCTAAACCAGCTGTACCTGAAATTGATGCTGACTACTAGACACATGGAAAGTCCAATTTTGCACGTAACTAATGAACCAAGATAATACTGAAGCTGATAAACCATAAAGGATCAATTCTGATAGAGGTCTTTCATAATTCTGGTGCCTTGGCTATGCCATCAACACCATTTCTGTAAGTTTACTTTCATCAATAGATGTAAAAATGGTATTAATGAGAGGAAGAAATAGAAATGTAGAGGTGTGACCTTTCCTATAGCTACATTTGTGGTCACTTGACAGGCCTTACGATTCTGAATGATATGTGTAAATTGTGCTCCTACTTATTATATATGAATGTATGTATTTCTTTGTCTATTCATCTCTTTATTTAGTTAGTTATTTATGTATTTATCTATTTTTCTTGTAACTCAACAGGCCATATGTTTCTGAATGATCTTTAAATTATGCTCCTACTTATTATCTATGAATATTTAAAATTTTTTGTTTATCCATTTGTTTAGTTAGTTACTTAGTTGGTTTAGTGTATATTAATGTCTATTCACTAGGTCTTTTACAGTTTAAAAGAACACAAAAAATAAATCTCCTGAAGTTAAAGGGCTTCTAGAACACCAAACCAATGTAAAGAAGCAAAAACAGCTGAAAGTCCACCACAATTGTCTCCATTACACGACAAAGCTTTCGAGTAAAACTCTTCATCAGTATCTGAAAACACAGCTTTTCTAAGTTTAAATACCTAATAGCAGCCAGTTAAATGTCACATGTTATGAACTTGTTAAAGCTGTTAAAGTGGCCACATAAAAAATATGTATACTTAACTAAAATGCATCTTATTTAAAATGAAAATATGCTTCTCGTATAAAAATGTCCTTCTCGTATAAAATACAAAGCATAAACACATAAGACATAAAAACAACTTATTTGGCATATTATTTATGTATAAATAATTTTTAGATGTTATTATGCCTATCTTTCAGTATGGGTTTTATGCTCACAGTACTATTCAGACCTGGGGGAATGGTCAGCCCTGAAATAATTTATCCATCTGTACTCATTTAATTCTGCTTTATTCAATATATCTCCACTGTTTTTACTCCTTGATATTATCTGTAGAATTCTGAATTTAAATTTGTGCTCTACACCCTTATTGTCTATATATTTTGCTAAAGCATTGGTTAAAACTCTCCTTTTTATATCTTACATATGTGCGCTGATTCTATCTTTAAGTTGCGTATTAGTTTACCAATATAGAAACTTGTGCACGCTATACAGTTTGCAAAATAAATCACATTTTCCAAAGTACAAGTTCCCCTTGCATTAAATTTAAAATTCTCTCCACTAATTGGGTGCTTAAAGAATGGTTCTGTACTTATATCTGTACAGTGTACACAATTATAGTATGGAATTGTCCCAGTCTTCCCATAATATTTCACAACTTCTTTTTTACTATTCATTTCTTTAAAATATAACTGTTGTCTCAGATTCTTTTCTCTTTTGTATGTGAAGCTCGGCTTTTCTCATATAATCTTACTAATGTCCTGGTTAGAAGCCAATATTACCCAGTTTCTTCTAACTATATCTTTTATCAGATCAGTGTGTCTATTATATGTTGTAATATAATCAATTCTTCTTCTGTCTTTCGTAAAGTTTCTACCAGTATTATTAGCTCCAGCTTTTTAAGTTTGTACACTAGTAAAATACGGTTTAGCTATGTCATCTACAAATCGCTTATAAAAAGCGATGTTTTTATGCCTGAATTCAGGTGTGGTTCCATTATAAATATGTTCTTCCTTCCATCTTCCTAGCACAAGGTTTGCATAGGTATTAGCAATGGGTGTACCCATTACTACCCCTTGTCTCTGATGGTAACATTCTTCATTAAAGCTAAAAATGTTGTTTTCCAAAACAAATTCTATTAATGAACAGAACGGTTCTAACTTACTAGCATCAAATGTACCATGTTCATGAATATATTGTCTTACTAACTCAATTCCTTTATTGTTGGTAATGTCAGTAAAAAAGTGATTTGATATCCATTGTTACCAACATAACATTTTCAAGTATATTTGTGTCATTCCATCATTGTAGGGCTAACAAAAAATCTTATGTATCTCTAATATAACTTTTACTAAACTGCAGTAAGGGAACTAACTTCTTATTTACATATTTTGAAATGGCTGTTGTTATCCATCATTTTTCAGAGACAATAGAAATGTCATTGCCACTAAAAAAAGAAAACTTATACGTGACATAAAAGACTTTAAAACTAGTAATATTTTTTCATGGCCAAAAGAACAGCCAATGGTGTTACATCATTCAAATAATGTTAACCAATTGTACAATAAGCCTTTAAGACATCCCTTCAGCAGGTTCTGTTTATTGTGGGGATGAGGTTGAGGTCCTTGGAGCATGTGGTGTGGAGGGATTGAGTCTTTTTCAGATGAAGCATGTCTCGCAACAGTAGGTCAGACATGGCTTTGTATGCCAAGCAGAGATTGCCTATAAGTAGGCAATATGAGATGGAGTACACCTGGAGTTTTTTGAGTCTGTCTGCACAGGGCATGTATTTGAGTCCTAGGATCCTCTCTGTGAGGAATTTTTGTGGCCTCTCCAGTTGTTGCAGGTGTCTAGTGAGGTACATGCTAAATGGGGCATTGTACTCGCTAATGGGTCTAATGAGGGATGAGTAGAAATGGATTATGACTTCTTTCTTCCTGGATGAGAAACCTTTTGTAATGAGGTGTGCCACATAGAAGGACTTTCTAACTACAGTGGCAACATGGTTGTCAAAGAAGAGGTTACTATCTACTGTGTCACTAAATCTCTTATCACACCTTGGGAGTTGAGAGGGCTACCATCGATGTGGTAGTTCATTGGCACTGTGTTTTTCCTGAAGGGGATGACTATGCACTTTTTAGCATTGAGCTTAAGACCATGATTCTAGCACTAGTCATTAGTGTCTGAGAGGCCTTTTTGTAAGATGTTGACATCAGCTTGATAGTCAATAACAGCACCCAGTTTGCAGTTATCTGCAATTTTGGTCAACTAGAGTCCTTTGGTGTTGGCCTGAACTTCAAAGAAGTATATACCAAACAGTAGAGGACCCAGGACGGATCCCTGTGGGACTCCACATGTGACTGCCCAGTAGTCGTATTTGGAGTTCACTACTTTAACCATGTGGGTTCTGTCCATGAGCCAGTTGGCAGCGCATCTTATGATGTAGGGGTTAATGCCTAGGTTAGTGAGTCAGTCAATGATCCCTGAGTGGGGGATAGTGTCGAGGTAGGCTGTATGGACTACCTTGCCTTCATCGACTGCTCTGGTGACAGATTCATAGAAATCTATCAAGTTGAGCAGACATTATCTGCCCTTCACAAACCCAAACTGTGAGGGGTCCAGGGTTGGAAGTTTCCCAATATCCCTATTTATGAGGACCATAATGATGCGCTCCATGGCTTTACAGATCAGGCATATCAGGCTGATGGGTTGGTAGTTTCCTGGGTCAGTAGTCAGTCCCCCTTTGTGGAGTGGAATGACTGTAATGGTGCGCCATTTGGTGGGAGCATTGCCTGAAGTGAGGTTGTGGTTGAGCAGGGCACTCAGGTGTGGTGCCAGTTCCCTTTGTAATTTGTGTAGAACAAAAACAGGTATATTATCAGGTCCCATGGAAGTTGTATTTTTGGCTCTGGATAGTGCAGCTTCTACCTGAGCAGCCATGATATTAGGGATTTGGCATTCCTTGGGTATTGGTATGGGCCCTTTAGGGGGTGAGGGGGGTAAAGTTTGCACTAAACATGTTGGCCAAGATGTTGGCAATATCTGTTGGTTCAGTATAAGTGGTGCCACTGTGCAGTAGCTCAGAGCACCCTTGCATATTGTTATGCAAAGTCTTCACATAACTAAAGAATGCCTTATGGTTATTTTTAGTATCTGTCACAATTTCGTTTTCATAACTAACTTTGGAGGCTTTGATTAGGGATCTCAGTTTTTTGCTGAGACTTACAAGGGAATTTTTCCAGTCTTGGGACTTTGCCCTTTTCTGCAACAGTTTTTTTCTTCTGTTGTAGAGTTTGTTAATGGCAGGAGACCACCAGATTGGCTTCCTTTTTTTGGAGGACAGGATCTTGGTTCTGTTTAGTATGGCCTAGTCCATGCACTTGTGTAAATGCTCATACAGCACCTTGGTGTATGATTCAGTGGCCATACATCCTTTCCCCACTTGCATGGATGACGTGAAGTTTGATACTTCTGTTTTTAGAAGCTCAAAATTGGCTTTAGAGAAGTTTTTCACTGTGGTTTCCTTCATGGGGGGGTGAGGGTGGAATTTTTTATATCGACTGTGATTAACTTATGGTCAGATCTAACCAGGGAAGAGTTGATCACTGGTGTAGAGCAGTGGTCCCCCATGTTTGTAATGACCAGGTCGAGAATGTTTCTACCTCTAGTGTGGGTGAGAATGAGTTGGTCCAGGGCATTGGAATTAATGAATTCCAGAATTGTTGGGCAAACAAGTTGGAGCAGGAGTAATTTTCCCAGCTAATGGAAGGGTAGTTAACGTCTCCCAGTATAAGGGTATTGGGTTGAACCTTAATGCTTTCTAGAATGTTCAGGAATGCTGAGTGGGAGTCTTGGGACATTGTGGGGGATCTATAGTAGGCTACAACCTCAATTGCAGTTTTATACAGTGTTAGTTGTACCTGTAGTGCCTCTGATGCATTATGTTGGGCAAGCAGTCTGGAGGTATGTGTATCCATTATGAAGATGTATACGCCACCACCTTTGGGGCTTTGGTCCAGGTTTAGGAGCCAAAAGGTGTAATATGCAATGTAGCCTGGTAACATACTTCTCAACTGTACCAAATGCATCAGAAAATACCATTTTGGGGCTAAAAATAATAGGGTGCCACAAATTTCCAAGTGTCCCTTTTAAATCCTGATTTAATTTTTTGCATTTATTTGTGTTTCCCATGTGCTCGCTGACATCATGCAGTACAACCATGCCCCACAGTATCATCAACATGCAGTGCTGGAGGTGAGGTGCCAGATGCAGGATTAAAAATTTGTTACTAAAATTAGTTGTTATACAGTGCTATTCCTAGTTATAAAAATAAGACAGACAAGAAGTGGTGCATTGCAAAGAAAGCATAAATTCTACAGAAGACCTTGTCAAACTTTCAAATTATATAACTTTTTCAAGCAAACTCTGCAACTGCCTTTTTTTTTTGGTGAAAAAACACCACCTGCATGTCAAGGGTACTTAACAAAATACTCCCAAAGACTTTCTAAGTTATTTTAGAATGACTGGTGGTATCCCCAATTACCTAAATCTACCAGTAATTCCAAACAAATCCAAATATAGATTCTCGGTGAAGATGTGTAATTGTTTAAAAGGCACACTTTACACATTGTGCTGAGTTTTCCCTGGGAAATGGAACATGTGGTGCTGCTGTGTAATGGCTTGGGTTTGAGTGGGCCCTTTCAGTTAAAAGCATTGCATAACCTAGATGTTGACTAGCTTCATGCAGCACTAGTTTAATAGTGTCCGTCTGTGAATTACTTCTCATTAGAAGTTACTTGATTGAACAATGGATCGTGTGGCAGGCGCAGACTCCGTAAAGCAGGTCCCGAACTCACACACAAGAGTGTTGAGCCAGTGTGGGGGGGGGGGGTCCAACCCTCTGGAATCAAAGAGGGAAAGTTTCAAATGGAGCCAGGTAGAGTAGCTTTGAAGAGTGTAGGTACATTGAGATATGGAGTTGGCTTGTGGTGGTTAAAGTGGCACTAGGGGGTGGACTGTGAGTCAATGCAAGTTATTTACTTTACTTTCCCAAATTGAGACTGTGACCCCTGAAGACGTTTTCTGACAAAAATGATATACCAGACTGGAAATGTGAGTAATCGATACGTTTTCATTATAACTTGTCAAATTGCATTTGCCTGTTTATTCTGTTAATTACTGAATGAACAATCCGATCAACATGGCTGAGGTAGGAGTAAACTTTAAAACAACAAATAATAAAAAAATGGTAAGTGCTTTCACAAACAGTTGCTCAGCCATGTTGAACAAATAGTTCTTTCTCTAATGTGGCTCATGTTTGGTTCTTATCCAATCGCTACCTGCTCATTTTTTGTTCATTTATCTTTTAAAATAATTCATATGGCTGTGTCTGAGTGACAGTTACATTTTGTTAGTCAAGTGTAGCACTTTTAGTGTTGAGTCTTGAAATTCTGTAAGTTCCAAGTGCCTTGAATGAATAACATGATGACCAAAACTTTTTTGGGTGGTAGGGGTGGAGGTGGGGTGAAAGGGGCTAATTGTCATCACTGTAGGATGTGTACACAGTTAAAAATATCAATAAAATGCCTGTGCGAAACAAACGCTCACAATGAATAAACCAAAAGCAGTAACAACAAACCAATAAATAACAATGGGAGTGAACCACAGTAGATGTACGATAAGTTCATCAAATGTCCTCAAAACTTCAGTAGTCACAATAATGCGATGTAATCCAATATAAGCAAAGACTCATTCAGCTCGAGGACTAACTTTAATATGATAGAGATACAGGTTAGCGCTTTCACCATACGGCTTCTTCAGACCTTTACACTCTAATTAATACAGCTGAGTTTAAATACAAAAAATAGCGGGAAACAAATCTTCCTTAAGGTGCTATAACCTTAAAAACATTCAAAATCATGACATTCAATTTAAAACTAACAATATTACATCTACACATTTGCATATAAAAACCAAAAGACAAACAGTCAGTACATATGACGATGTCAATGTATTGGTAATATGTAATGTATTAGTAATATACATATATATAAATAAATCAATATATCTGCATAAGAACATTAATTAACATTAATAAAAAACTTAACAATGAAATATACAAATTCAATAAATCTCTAAACCTGACGGACAGATCTAAAAATATATATGAAACATATAAATATATATAAATATCTGTATGAATATTTTGTCATAAAAACAACTGGCCAAAAATAAATCAAAATCAGGTCTTTAACCTTCTAGATCTAAGAAATGGCTTAACTGAAACCATACCATTGAGACCTGGATAAACATCCGATCTCAGTCTCATAATCCATATGGCCTCTCTGGTCTCAGTGTATGTCCTAATGTCACCTCCTCTAGATCCTGGACATATCCTCTCCACTATCCTAAACCTAAAAGTATGTGATTCACCATTCTCCATTACATGTTTAGCTAGGGCATTAGTTTTAGAATGTATTCTAATGTTCTACATATGCTCACGCATTCTATCTCTTAAACATCTATTGGTTTTCCCTATATAGAATGCGTGGCAGGCTTCACAGGTAGCTAAATAAACAACATCTGTGGACATACAGTTCCCCCTAACTCGGAACTCATAAGTCTTAATCAAAACAGGATGTATAAAAGTAGGGTCAGGATCAATTAAATGACAAAAATTACATCGACCACATATTGAAGTAACAAATGGCTGTATCATTTCCACATTCGCTCTCTCTCTGGGATAACAAAGTAGCCTTTTTAAGTTCTTTTTGTTCCTATAAATAAACCTAGGTGCTTCCCCTACCACTTCCTTCAACTGTGGATCCACTAATAATATGTCCCAATGTGCCCTAATCACATCTTTGATGGTACCTATATCCTTAGTATAGAAAATCAAACATGCCACTCCAGCTTGCATCCTTCCTACTGAGCCCCCACTTAATATATGACCATATATATCACTAGATTGACTCGAAAAATAGGGGGCTGCACATCCTTCTCTCAATATATCAATACTATCCATCCCCTTTAATATGTCACTGGTGCCATAACCACGTGTCTTAAGCCTCTCACGTAAATCACCTAGCTCATTTCTATAACCTGGGTCAGTAGGATTGTATATATTTTCGTCACAATGGATGTGCATTCGTTATTTACAGTTATCCCTAATTTTGAAGGGATTCAAATGGCAGGTAGTTGTTTGAGGAGATGGTCTAATCTACCTTAATAACCAAACTGGAACAAACTTATAACAACATAGCATGTTTTGCCAGCAATCATCCGCAGAAATCCCATCACTGCCTTGCTTTAAAAGAGCTTTAATGGCTCGAGTCCTCCCAAGTTCTCCTTTCCCAGCTATAGCTGACTCACACCTTACTAAATAAACCCTCAGCCTGTCCTTCCCTCTCCTCTCTTATATCCCTCTGCACCCCCTCTCAAACTCTACACAGCTCTGATGAAAACCTACTTAATATTTATAAAACCAACAAAAACATTGGCAATATTTTTTATAAAAGCACAGTGTACCAAGCCTGGAAAAATCTCCCACCTAATATTAGAAACATCAACTGTACAAACCACTTCAGGATTGAACTCAAAAACTACCTTCTTAACTCTACTTCCTGCAAATGCCACAACCCTGCCTAGACGCCCCCACACACCCTTCTCTATCACTTGTTAATCTAATCTTAGAGCCTTTTTCTATTTATTTTAATTGTGAATAACAACACTATCTTATTTTACTATGAGTCTAGTTCTAGCTCTGCGTCAACAGCAACACTACCATGATTTTTTTATTGCCAATCTAGCTCTGCCCTCTGTAATATTATGAGATACTAGTGGGAAACTAAGTCTGATGTATCTCTTAAATCTTATCTAAGGATCAATCAACTTCTTATTTTGTATATACTTTGATTGTAACCCTCTGTTACTGTAACTCTGTATTAATTGATATAAATGCGTAATTCTCTTGCCTTGAAATGTATGATATAACGTTTGTAATATTGTTTATTGACTGTATGCATGTTAACGTCTAGTCCTGTTTGTTGTGTCTGCAGCTTTCCTCCTCACGTCTCCACTGAAAACGGGCCATTGGCTCAGCTGGACTAACCCGGTTAACAAATGACAAATAAATAAAATAAAATATGATATCCAGATTTAGGCCTTTTTCTACAGTTATTAAGAGTATGTAATCATGAGGGACCACCCATTGAAATTATAGAGATTCTGTCTTAAGAGTTATCAGAGATTGACCTTCTCTTATCAAATAGAAATTAGGTACTCACCACAGTGCTAGATCTGGAAGAGAATCCACACCTCCTTTGCCTGTCTTGATGAAGAAGGTTTTCTGGGTCTTATTTTCATTAGTGTGGCAGAAAGTTTTGTGTATCTTATTTCATTATCCTTGGTATGGCTAACATCAGATTTGGAGATGCTCCATACTGTATTATGGGATATGGGGAAGTGAAGTTAGGTCTGTTTTGTGTTCATATTAGTTAGTAAGAACTGACTGAGCTAAAAAAGTTGTGTTCGCCAAGTGTTTCTAATGTTTACAGTGTTACCCCTTTTGTATTAACCAAGGGTGGGCCTACTCTTCCATTCTAGCATTATGTTTTACACACAGTGTTTGTTTGTCATGGCCTAGTAAACACACAATGTTTGTCATGGCCTGGTGAGTACACAACATTTCCTTGTCATGGCCTGGTGAGTACACAGTGTTTCTTTGTCATGGTCTGGTGAGTACACAATGTTTGTTATAGTCTGGTGAATACACAATGTTTGTTTGTCATGACCCGGCAAGTACACAACTTTTCTTGTCATAGCATGGTGAATACGCCGGGTTTGTTTGTCATGGCCTGGTGAGTACACAATGTTTCCTTGTCGTGGCCTGGTATGTACACAGTGTTTGTCTGATATAGCCTGATCCATGTGCAAACTAAGCCATTTAAAAGCAGATGCCATTTCAGCTCAGTTCATTTGAATTCTAGCCACAGTCATGAGTTTCGTTTATTAGGAGTGTTCTCCTTCTCAACAGAAGTGACTAAACAGCACTGCCATTAAAAGTAAACCCATTTGAAAACAGACATAGCTTCATGCTATCTAGCCCTGACTACAGCTGACTGTGTGTGCAATCCAGAGAGGCTGAAGGTGGGAAGCATTATTTTTCAGAATAAATATGCAGATTATTCATTAACAATGATAACAGTGCAGGTTAACTAAACCAAAACTTTTAACGTTGTCCATTAGCTAGCTGTGGTGAGACATCCATTGTCCACATTTGTTGAAATAGAATCATTCACCATAATGATGGGTTTGTCTGCACATCTCTTCACAGCAGTGCCAGCAATCACTAAGCAATCCATAGGTTCATAGGTGAGTACACAAGCCCATCCCAAGAATATTCTAAGTCGTCCTGTTCCCAGATGTTAGTTCACTGTGCCCCTATCCAGCAAGTCTGCTGAAGTGATCCTCAGGATGAATTTCCTGTTACCCATCCACTCGTCAAGATTTTTCTTGAAGAGGGCTAGTGATGTGCTCTGCTTGACATGAATGGGGAGTTTATTCCAGAGTATGGGAAGTCTCTGGGTTAGGAACCTGTCCCTCCGGCAGGTTCTGCTTATTGTGGTGATGAGGTTGAGGACTTTGATATGTGGGTTGTGAATCATTTATACATTTTTTACAGAGATGTTGACTAAACATTTGATTCTCCTTTAAAAAGAGGCATGTTTTCTTGAAGTAAGGAAGGTAACTTCCTCTTCCAAGACTATTGTTGTAGTTGGCAGCATAGCACAGGTGTTTTTTTTTCACTTTTTCCTTTTCAGGACAGGGTTAATCAATAATCTGTTGTGTAAGCAGCTGCTTCCAAGTTTTCATTTTCTTGTTAAAAGCTGTCAGTGCAAGACAATTTTCAACCGGCTTAAGTCATAAAATTATTAAATATAGGAATCCATATCAAGGTATGAAACAAGAACTGTATCAAGTGTAAAAAAAATATGTGTGAGGAAGTCTAATGTAGACGAATGTGAAATTCTACTGATTATAATGGAGATCAATATGCATTTTAAGATAGGACATGCTGTCTGTCCATGCATTTAATTTCATGTTTATAACTGAATGGTTGCATAATACAAGGTTTTCACATATGGTTATTGTGTGCAGCCATACTAGATGGTAGGAGGTGCATCTTTTTGACTCTGTAAATCCCAGAAATGCAAGATATAATAATTGTAATTCATTTCAAGATATGACCCAGTACAAATCCAGTTCTGCTCCCTACCAAGCTGCACCTAGTTTGAGGTCTAAAATCCAGTTTCAAGCAGCACAGCACAGTGGTGGCTCTCAGAATGAAATTTTCCTGAAGGGCAGGAATAAGAATAGACTTACTAAAATAAAATTATTTACAAGTGTACACACAACTGGACTTCGTTTTTATAAAAATGTCTTATTTATGACAGTATTTTTAAATATTTAAGATGGTGTATGTTTTCTTAGATGTTTTGGTGCCCCATAGAAAGCATTTCACTTTATTAAAGCACTAAGACTTGCAGTGTTACAGAGACACAGTATAACTGATTGTACCTACAGATGAAAAGAGAAACAGTAGTAAGTAGTTGCATGGTATTCAAATTCATATGTGTTTCCTACAAGTACATGTACATAACCATTATGTTTCCTTATACTAATCACCAAGTTTATTTTTCAGTATCTGGGAAAGTAAACAGCAAACGTCGACGTCGAGAGGCAAGAAGCCTGGACCCTACAATGAGAGATGTTAATGTTTACTATCACACTTATGCATGCTTTTATGAAAATTGCAATCCCCCACTTCCACCCACATTTCCTCCACTCTCCAGCAGCAATAAAACGTACGTATTCCAGTTTATTTCACTACTTTCCATCTATTGTTTTACATGAACAACTGGAAAAAAATAGAATGTGTAGGTATTTGACATCCCATGTTTGACAAGTTTACTATGCAGTGTACTATGTTAAGCAAATATGGACTTGATATTTTTCTCTGAGGCTTTTTTTTCCAAAATGTTTTTATTCATTTTATAACACGATAATTTAACAGTACAGTAACAAGAAGAAAACAAATAAACTACACACAATGCCCATAGCAACTAAAAAAACAATATACATAGAACACTTAATATTTCTCTAACAGATTAGACAGTTTTGTCCAGCAATTAAATGATGAATTGTGTTGTTAGTCCTTGCTTTTATAGTAGCAGTCTCATTCTTACAAATGTATTTCACAAGATGAATAAACTCAACTTTAAAGACAGGAGTAGATTGGGATTTCCAATTTTTACTAAAAACATTTCCTTGCTACAGAGAGGCTAGAACATAGTAAAATTGTGTTTTTTTAGGAATGACTTCAGGAACACTGAAAAGGATAAGGGAGTCAGAAATTATACAACTGTCATTCCATATAAAGCTTTACAAAGATATTTAAGGTCTAACAAAAATAGGGAAATTATTTTGCAATTAACAATCATATGTATCCAGTCTGCATCAGGGTGTCCACATCTCCAGCATTTCATTTAATCTTTCTTGTACATTATTGCTAGTCTATGTGGGGTGAAAAAACATCTATGTAAAAATTTCCATGTGTATACACACCAGAACAGGGAAGATGTGGATTCCTTCAATGACTGTAAACAAATTTTTTTAGAATACGTGTCTATTAACTTCACTTGAATAATACCAAAAAGAAACATGTTTTGCTAAAACCATTTCTGAGAATTTTATAAATAACAGATATGAGAGATAAAAATCAAGATTTTTAAGTTACTCTTACTGACTGCCTCTGATGAGGGTACAAGCTTAATATGTATAAAATCCTTACAACTTTGAATGTCCAGCCAATTGCAATTTTGCAATCTATATCTGCTGGTCAAATAGTCTGCAGAACTTATTTTATTAGCTGAGAGAAATTGATTCCAATATAATAGGTCACTCTTCTTAAATTCTAACATTTTCTGAGTATCAAAAGATATCATTCATTTGTCTAAGCAATAGGAAACATAATTATTAATAAATTCTTAATTGATTAGAAAATATAAGCTTTTTAAACAACACCAATATTTGGTTTATAAGAGGTGTGAGAACAGATTTTGACCTTCACTTTGCTTTGAATGTATATTTTTAAAATCCATATAAAGATGTTTGTATTTGAGTATATAGTTCAAACATTGTCCTGTTACTATTAAGAAGTAAGGTTTCATGTATTGATTTCCGATATGATATATAAGAAGTATTATTCCAAAGCAACACTATGTTAATAAATGCTGAGTTTAAATAAAAATCAATATTTGGAAACCCTATACCTCCTTCATCCCAGCTTGTGATATGCCAGAAAAGAGAAGTTCTTGTTTTTTTGGGATACCAAAGGAAGTTGAGTAGTAAGTTATTAATTTTCTGTTTAATTTTGATAGGTAGGAGAATTATTAGAGCTTTGCAAATGAATAAGATTTAGGTTACAATATAATTTTGATTAAAGTTAGTCTATCTGCAAATGTGAAGAAGAATGTGTTCCAGCTGTCAGTTAGACTAGTAATTGAGTTAGATATGAATGATTTTTTATAATTAGATTCAATAATGATACTTGGATATTTAATATGTGTGCCCTCTCAGTTTATGTCTCTTTTTGATCTAAGTTTCATAGTAACATTTTTATTTACTAGATATGCCTGAGTTTTGTTGTGATGGAATTTTAGACCAGAGATGTTTGCAAAGAAGTCTAGATTATGTAATAGGTGATCTACTGAAATTTCAATATCATTAGAAGTTATTAGTAGGTCATCAGCAAACAGTTGTATCTTGGGGGTAATTTGTCTGACACTTTATATCTTTTAATGCTGTCATTATTTCTAACATAATTTGCAAGAGTCTCAAAAGCCAGGGCAAAGAGTAATGGGGAGAAGGGACACCCCTGTTTAGTACTTAATATTTTGAATGGGCTAGATAGATAAGATCCAATCTTTACATAGACTATGGACTTTTCATATAGTTGTTTAATTAGTCCTATAAAGTTTGGGGAGAAATTGTATTTTTGCAGAGCTTTAAACAGATATGGCCAACTTAGGGAGTCAAAAGCTTTATCTATATCAAGGCTTAAAATAGAAAGCTCTTTTTTTCTGTTTGCTAAGTCTATTAAGGACAGTAATCTAATTACATTGTCTTGTAACTTTCTGTTTTTGATAAGCCCGGTTTGGTCTTCATGAAGTAATATTGAAAGAATATTATTTAATCTGTCTGCTAAGATAGACATGAATATCTTGTTAAGCAAATAAATTGGCTTATATGATGTGCAAAGGTTGGGCTCTTTATTTGGTTTTAAGATGGGAGAGATGATAGAATATTTCCAAGAGGGAGGGAGGGATGTTTGTTGTAGTTTTAACTTCTTGGAATGCATTAAGTCAGATTTTTCAAGATTTTATCAGGTAAGACTTTGTAAAATTCCAAACTTAGACCATCTAGCCCTGGTGCCTTTTTTGTCTTAAGATTTTTTATTTGTTCCTTTAATTCCTTAAAGGAAAATGGTTTGTCTAAGTTATTAATATTGTGTTTGGTTAGCTTCTTTTGAATATTATTAGCAAATAAGGTGTCTATACTTTTATCACTTGTAGATTAGTCATTATTATTACTATTCTTGTAATGGTTCAGACTCTGAGGCTTTTTGATGATGGTGGGAGACTGGATTAATAGATATGTTGGTGTAATACATGCAGAATAGGGTATTAAATGTTACATAAACATGCCATTTCTTGAAATAATAAATACAGTATAATCACACTTCATTTGCAAATTCACATTGGTTGGACATATATATATATATATATATATATATATATATATATATATATATATATATATATATATATATATATAAGGTCTGGAACTCCATCCCACTCCCCTTTAGACTCACTGAAAACCCACACATCTTCAAAACTAAACTAAAATAACTCCCCCGTAAATCTTGGCTACTCCAGGATAAAAATTATAAACTAGCACTACTACAATAATAACAAATCTTGCACTTAAAATTCTGAAACTGTAGCATTGTTTAAACCCTCCTACCATGAGCTATTCCTAATAACACATTAAGAGTATTTGGAAGCCTTTTAGTATTACTATTATGTACAAATGTATAATGTCATATATGTATTACTTTTATGTACATATAATGTCCTAGTGTTTGATAGAATGTCAAAATGTGATAGTGAAACTTTATGTGTATGTGACTTTTCTCCTTTGGTCTCCACAGAAAAAGGGAATTGAGCCTGGCTTGTCTTTCCCAGTAAACAAAACAAAAATAAAAAATAAAAAATATTTCTGACTTGCCAACCGTAGCAATCTTCATCTTCTTCTTTCGGCTTTTTCCCGGTTAGGGGTCGCCACAGCAGATCACATGCCCGCTCATGATTGGCAGTGGAGATTTACAGTGTTGAGTTGCCAGCCCAGCGCCCAACCTTCCATAGAAGGCACACACATGCACGCACTCATGCCTAGGGCCAATTTAGAGTGTCCAATCCACCTGCAGCATGTCTTTGGGATGTGGGAGGAAACCAGAGCACCCAGAGGAACCCCACGAGACCACAGGGAGGACATGCAGACTCCGCACAGAAGGCACCCCAGCCGAGGATTGAACTGGAGAACCCAACCGTAGCACTATATTTTAAAATCATAAGAAATAAAAGCAAATGTACCTACAGTGTGCCCTTTTAAGACAACTTTTAATATATTAGTTTTTGCAGTGTCAATGTTTCAACAGATAACACAGAATCCTTTGATGATAGACAATCAGAAGAGTGATCATTCTATTTCCATACCAGTTGCCTGAGTTAATTTTCCAGTACTGAGGTGTCAGCCTTTAGATGAGGTGTTAAACCAAGATGTTATCTGCATAAATTGGTGTCAGCACTGTTGGATGCCAAAGATCTCATGACATGTATCAAAAAAGAATATATTTTTTAAGCTGAAAAGCAAAAAATTGTAATTTTTACATGTTTATACCTTAAAGTATAAAATTGCTTTAGATACATGTTTACATTTTTCTTATTATTTCCTTCTCATTTTTTCCATTCCTTACTCCTGTTGCCACAGCAAAAGCCTTATTTGTTCAACATTTCTTTACAATCCCATTGCCCATTATACCGCAATTCCACACATCTTTGTTTCCATAAAAACGCAGGCATTTTAGGGTCTACTTTACTTGCTCGAAACACAAAAAACCCGAATCCGAATAGCGCGACACGAACAAAACCGCAAACGTGGAAATATCAAATTCGCATAGTTAGCCCGTCTATGGTATACCTCCTTAAGATAAATGTGCGATAGTTATGGACCTTAGGGTTAGGGAGGGGTTAAGGTAAGTGCATAGGTAGGTAGTGTATGTAAGGTTTTGTGTGGGTAATGTATGTAAGGTTTAGTGTAGGGTTTTGTTAAGTGTATGTGTGTGGAATATTTAGTTTGTTTGGTTATAGCTCTGTAGAGGAAGTGTGCAGTAGTTACGTACCTTGAGTTAGGGAGGAGTTAAGGATAGTGCATAGATAGTTATGTATGTGGGTTAGTGTAGGGTTAGCACTAGGGTTTTGGTGCTTTAATTTAGGGTTAGAAGTAGGGTTTTGGTTAGTGTATGTATGTGTGTGTTTTTTTTATTGTGCTTGGGTAGGCAG
Organism: Protopterus annectens; assembly: GCF_019279795.1. NCBI lineage: Eukaryota > Metazoa > Chordata > Ceratodontiformes > Protopteridae > Protopterus > Protopterus annectens. Next base: position 733,248,394 of record NC_056732.1, read on the forward strand.
TGTGTTGTGGGTGGTGGGTTGACCGACTATGATGGTTCATAGTTTTAAATTTCACACTTTAGTACGTTCAACGTATTCGCGGTTCGCTCTTTATGTGTCGCGCTATCCGGATTTGAGTTTTACGTGTTTCGAGCGAATAAAGTAGACCTGGCATTTTATACATCCTCTGTTTTATTCATTTTCCTTTCCTGGTATCCTTTCACCATAAATGCCTTATTACATCACATCTAATACAATAATGGAATATTATTAAACCATTCTCATTTGAAAATGTTTGCTATATTCTCCCACCATTTTTTAAACCTTTGTATCTTTAAACACATGTAATTTTGTTTCCTTCATATTACAGCTATATTTCATACATAATAGTTCTTCTTTCTGCTTATCTTTCATTCCTACCTTTAGAGGAAGTTTTATGAAAAAAGTCTCTGAATGAAATCTGACCTATACCTTGACTGTAAATTCCCTATTTGCATTTCTTTTAACTCTCACTATACATAAGCAAAATAAAATCTTCTCATAATTAAATCTTACCATTCCTTTCTTTTGCTATATCTGAATTAATATCAGTTTTCCATATACAAAATGTTCCTCTTATCATATCCATATTATTTCCAATTTTGTCTTTTCCTTTTCCAATACTCTCCCATAAGCCTATTTTATGAGTTACTCCCATTACTCCCCCCTACCTCACGGTACCATAGCAATGTTCAATGAACAGGCATGCAATGGTGATGTGTGACACTGCACCCTGCCTCAACAGCAGTTCAGCCTTCTCCCCACCTAATGCCCCATTGGAACACAGCTCCCAATAGTGACATCCCCAGCTTCAACCAGGGACCTTCACAGGAGATAGCCACAGAACTGCCCTCCCACCAAAGGATGGTAATACCCATTGCCCCCTGCTGCTCTGTCAACCCTCAGTTGCTTGTCCACTATAGCCCTGAATACTGGACATAGTTTTCCTTTCAATATTCTATAAAGTATACTGTAAGGTTCATTTGTTTAAGTCTATGTTTGTGTTACAATTTTTAAAAATAATGTATTCTTTTAGTTAAACACCTTTGAACTAACTCAGTTGATGAGATATCAGAAATTGATAGACAACTGAAAATTAGATTATACTCAATAATGAACCTAATTACAACTAGAAAAAGAGTTTTTGGAACCTTCAGTTGTCTGGCATCAACCATACTCAGAATTAGTCTCCTCTTTCTTAAAGCTTTTGCTTTAACACCTTCTATACAAAACTTAAACATAAGTCCATTACTTATAATTGTACCAAGGTCCTTCAATCAACTGTCCTGATTCTTGCAGAATGTCCAGATTTCTGCCTCATATTTTTGGTTTGTTCTTTATAACATTTGTGAATTTCTTGCAAATTGCTGAGGATTGAAGTCACCAAACAGTGATATACATTTGAGTTTCAGACTTCATATCTTTCAGAAAACACATGTTAACACAAATCTAGCAACGTTCTAAGTTTATAACAGCAAGTTTTAAAATCTGTACCTATTTTCGGCCTTTGACCCCCCCCCCCCCACATTACTTTAGGCTTTGCACAGAGTTTTAGTGCTAAGAGGTTGAGAAGTATGCCTTAACACGCATAACAGTTTCAAGTTATTTTCCTTCCATTCATTATCCTTGCTTTCCAACATTCTCCAAATTGTATTACAACATATTTTTGTAATTCAGTTTAAGTCCCTTTCTATCTCATGTAGACTTTTCAAGTACTCCTTCAAGTCATCCACATCATTAGGATTGTTATTTATGCCCCTGCCTTATAGTCACTGGTATATTTACATACTCAATGGTAGGTAGTTCTAAGAACACTATTTTAAACACTGTCTGGCACAAAACTGATCCTTGGGGTATACTTCCCTAGCAAATAGCAACCATTACATTTAAAGCAATGTTTGAGATCCATCAGTCAATTTGTAATATATTTAATATATAGTGGTGTACCTTTAATCTTTGCAAAGAATTATTTGATGTAATAAAGTGTCATATGTTTTAGTAACATCCAAGTAGAAAAATCAGACCAACTCCTCTTTCATCTCTTTTAACATATAGTGGTGTACCTTTAATCTTTGCAAAGAAGTATTTGATGATGTAATAAAGTGTCATATGCTTTAGTAGCATCCAAGTAGAACACCAAACCAACTTCCCTTTCATCTCTCATAGTAGTATTTTTTTCATAAAACTTGAACTGCCACACTAAGATAGAGCTACCCTTAATAAAATCATTCTCTGTACTATCAAGCTTAGGGCTATATATGTTCTTATTAATAAATTATTGTAGTATACATCTCTCAAAACATATTGTAAATGAGGTACGACTTACTGCTCTATAATTAACTATATTTTGCTTGTTACCAGCTATAATAATAGGAACAATATAATACCTTTTCCAGTCTTTTAGGACTGGTCTTTGTAATAATAAGCTGTTAAAAATATTAATGAGCGGGAATGACTATATTGGAGGATAATACCTAAACAGATTGACTTAAGAGAAGATCATGGCCCACTGAACATTTTTTAACTCTGCTCAATACATTTGTAACGTCATCCATTGTTATAGTATTTACTTTATGTACATTCCTTGTATTGTCTAAACTCGTTAACCCTGAAAAATATTCATTAAATATTTCTGAAATTGTGTATTTATCAGTGACAAATGTTTGAATCATAAAATATTGAATCTGACTTATACAATTTCTTTGCATCAACATACTTTTTGTTGTTAGCTATATCAATTAAGAAATCCTAATACTTCTTTCTAAAATGCAATTCATGTTTAAGCCTCTTGATAATACCATTCAAACATATTTTTATTACATGTAGTATGACGTCTTATATTATGGTGATAAACATGTTTCTTTTTCTGAAGGGTGGGAGATTGGCATAATGGTTGGGTGGGAGGTTGGCATAATGGTTAAGGTGTTTATCTTACAGACACAAGGTGCAGGGTTTGATTCTCACATTGGGCAATTGGCTAGGCTTAAAATGGCCCACAAGGGTAGTTAGCATAGCACTAACCTATGAATCTATGAACCTAAGACATCTGGTTAATTGTTTGTTTCAACAAGTGTTATGTGCCCATCTACATTTTTAATGCCTTTATACTTCCCTTCTAAAAACGAAGTGCCAGTGCTTTTCATCTTCTTCCAACTACACTCTCTGTGGACATCAGAACTATCCTGCTGCCAGTCAGTATTAATATTATGATCAGAATTTCCCAAAGGTACTAATACGTTGACTTTAGAAATTATCTCAGATTTATTAACCAAAATTAAATCCAGAATATTTTGCTTGCTGGAGACTCCACTTTTTGAATGAAAATATACTCATTCATTATATCTGAAAATATGATTCCATATAGGTATTATGAGAACCTGTTCTCCACTTAATAGTTGAGCAGTTAAAATTGCCCAATAGCAATGTTGGTCATCCATCAAGATATCATTCAAGTGCCTACAGGAAAGATTGGGGCTTCTATATGCCACCAGAATTCGACACTCATCCCAAAGCGTCACATTTTTCAAAAGTACACCTAGTACCTCTTCCTCTTGACTCATAACTTCAAGGTAGTAATAAATGAATGCACAAGCAACATAACCCTTCTTCCTTTTTTTTCTTTCTCACAATTTCATACTTATTAAACCTAGAAAAGTTCAGTTTGCTATAGTCCCATGATTTCATAATGGCAGTTAACTGTAAATGATGTTGTTTTATAATAAACTCCAATTACTCAATTTTCCCATTTCCTTTGTTGCTAAAATGTAACAAGTCTTTTGAATACATTTCAAAATCCACTACACTTTCTTCCCATAATTTTTCTACTTTAACCCCCTTTTGCTATCTTTGTCATCTTAGCCAGGAATAAAATCTCTTAGATTTGGTAAACTCATAATCAGAAAAAAAAAACAGATGAGGGAATTTCACAAAATGTTAAATGCATTATGTTTCTAAACATAGCACATATATTTTAGCAATATCTCCCTGCATATTCTCTAGAGGGACAAAAACTAAATCATCTGTTTCTGCCATTACAATCAATTATCTATAATTATTTTTGCTACTTAATAACTTCTCAAACACTGTTGGAATTTCCTCTGTCTTATACCTCTTAATGTATTCACTGTAATCATCTCTTTATTGCAGGGAAGTAAGGGGCTTAATTTGTTGACTCAAGTGGGGTTCTTCCAGGAAGAGAATGTCATTTATGTTGTTGTTCCCTTTAAATGTATCATTACCATTTATAACTTGACTAATAATAAGATCTACTTAGCAGTTTCATTTTGCTTTGCTATTTCATATTCATTCTTTTTATTGTATTATTTTCATCTACTCTTCCTAGAATCAGTATTTCCCTAAGTATTAGCTCTTTTAGATGATCTGCGTGTCTCACATGAATTTTCCATATCTAGTCTTGTCCCATCTGTCCTATTCACTACCTCTACTTCTGGAAAAATGTATACATACTCCAGTGTCAGAAAACAGTGGAGAAAAGAAAAAAACACCACTTTTCTGAAAGGTGTTTAGTTAATAGTTCCTCATTCTAGGAGCATTCAATTTAATGACTGTTGGTAGACTGACACGCTAACCTGATCATAGTACTAAAGACTGACAAACTGCACTCGTTGAATAGGAATGAAGATCAGAGTTGATGTAAGAAAAAAGAAAGACATGCTTAGTGTACAGACAGAAAACTATCAGTGTACAGTGCTGTAAGCAGTTATAAAAGCTTACATTTTATAAGTAGAAAAATGGATTGTAGTATATTGTTGTATACACCTTTAAATATTACAGCACTATCAAACAGAAAGTGCTTGTCTTGTGGTACATCTCATTCCAGAAAGCAGACACATATACAGCTTCATGTAGGCTAGTAAAATATCTAGGCTGGCTGAGTCTTTGTTGGGTACCCTGTTGAGTACCCTGATAAACACTGGCTCAAAGAACTAAATCTCCTACTCAACCCCAAGAAAACTAAGTTAATGCTTTTTACCTCAAAAAGTTGCCAAAATCAAAAGCAATCTTTCACCATAAAGTCAGCAAATAATACTGTCACTCAAACTGTAACTTACAGTAAACTTACAGGTATTATAATATATGATATTCTCAAATATGACCAGAATATGCTGAATACCATTAAATCTAATCACTAGAAACTAGGCTGACTTTATAGGATCAATGGGTTCCTTACAAATACTGCAAGAAAAACTCTAGTCACTGTTTTCTTACTGTCAAGTGTCTTATATACCACTCCCATACTAACAAAATTAAACAATACTCAAAGAAAGAAAGAAAGAAACTTGCCTCCTGCTACAATAAAATAGCTAAATTAGCCACCAATCTCCCTCATAGGACCCACTGTTGTCTTAGCTTAAAGCAATTAAACTGGCCTGAATTGCACAACTACCTAACATCATCCAGAAAATGCCCTGCTTTAAAAATATATTACTGCCCTATTGTCCAGCAAGGGACATCCTTTCTAGTAACAAATTATTGCTACTCACAAATACATCAAATAATGTTGCAGGAGACTCACTCTACTCCAAATCCATTGCTAAACTCTGGAATAGTATCCCCACACAAATAAAACTTTCTGAAAAACTCAGTAGTTTTAAAGCACTGCTTAAACAGCATTGCAACCAAAATTGGTCCTGCACATGCTCATTTCCAGGTTAGACTTTCTGCTCACCATATTATACTCTCCAAATACTCTCCTTAAACAGAATGGGTGGCACAGTGCTGCAGTGGTTAGCGTTATCACCTCACACGAAGAGGTTCTCCGGTTCAATTCTTGGCTCGGGTGCCTTCTGTGCAGAGTTTGCATGTTCTCCCTATACTCGTGTGAGTTTCCTCTGGGTGCTCTAGTTTCCTCCCACATTCCAAAGACATGCATCTGGAGCATTTCTCCCTGGGCCTCTGCTGAAAATGGGCTCTGTTCCAGTAAACAAATATTAAATAAATAAATACTCTCACTGAAATGACAAAACTATTTCATACATAACTCCTGCCTGTACAATCCACTAAGCTGCACGTGGTCTTTCTCTTTAGTAACTTCTGATTCTGTAAAATTTTAGAATGTATAATGGAACTACTGTATGTGTATAAATGTAAATAGAAATGTACTTATTCTGTGTTTATGGAAACTAAATATAATGCAATGTAAACAAATGCAGCTTTTCTCACCGGGCCTCTGTTGAAAATGGATATTACCCAGTCAGACTTTCCTGGTAAACAAAGACAAGTAAATAAATAAATAAATGTTGTAGTACAAACACAGAAGTATACTGAATTGGAGATAGATTGTAGAGTGCAGGATAATGTTAAGGCAGGCTAAACTAACACACAGTAAGGTTGGAGGAAGTCGGCTTCATAACACAGTATAAAGTTAATGGGTAACACAGAAACTCTAACCAAGAGTACTTAAGGTAAAGGTAAGAGAGCCGAGGAAGGTAAGACAGGTCAGCAGAAGTAGCAGTACTGTATAGCTGTGGATGTATGGTTACTAGGAGCACCACATTAATAGTGAGGTACCCACAGATGAACATCTGTAACAGCTACGTATCAATTGTACAGTAGTGCCAGGTAATGTATAGAAAGTACATTACAGCCTCTGGCCAGCCAAATCTCAGTCAAGTAAGGTGACAAAAACTCTGTAACATAAGCCCCAATACTGAAAGAAATAATCTTATATGACTTATGGGTTAGTGAGTACACAGGGCAAAACAGAGACACCAATAGCAGCAACAATGTTAGGTGAGTGTGACAGTTTAGTAGCACTGTTTATATCTTTTATGTGCACTTCTTTACATGATCCTCTCTAAGCAAGCCAGCATGGATGAAGGTTAGGGCCACAGATAGAGACAGTTCTCAGCATAAGGTACAGGAGTACTAAACACAGTACACCATCATTCACATAGATGGTTGAAAGGGCCACAGACTGAGACAGTTCTCAACATAAGATACAGGAGTTCTGAACATAGTACACCATCATTCACATAGATGGTTGACAGGGCCACAGACAGTCCTCAAATTAAGGTACAGGAGTACTAAACACAGTACACCATCATTCACATAGATGGTTGAAAGGGCCACAGACTGAGACAGTTCTCAACATAAGATACAGGAGTTCTGAACATAGTACACCATCATTCACATAGATAGTTGACAGGGCCACAGACAGTCCTCAAATTAAGGTACAGGAGTACTAAACACAGTACACCATCATTCACATAGATGGTTGATTACAGAGTACAGATAAAACTGAACAGGACGTGATTACAGAGTACAGATAAAGCTACACAGGATGTAGCAAATCATTTGTATAATAACATTCATTATTGTGCTGAAAGACACATTCAAGAATGGCTCACATACACAGGAAAATTTAAAGGTAAACCATAAATAAATTATCAACAAAATACTTGTACTTACTGGCATTCATACAGAACCATAGCCTGCAAGACAAGTCCAGGTTAAACCAGAAACAAGTCTGAAAAGTTAAGGATAATTGGAAGCTATTCTTTCACTAACTATGAATCTCAGTGGAAACAATCAGTCATGTGTCATTCTATCTTTTTATCAGCAAGGTGAGCTCCAAACCTTGAGAAATTACTAAAAGACCAGTAAATGAATATTATGTCAATCTCAAAATATCAGGGGGATAAACATCGCTCTCATATGCATTTAGGGAACAGAGTAATTTAAATCATGGAATACATGGTGACTGCAGCACTCAGTAAGATATAGAATAACATCATGGCAGTTTCTATCACAGAAACAAGATTGAATGTATTAAACTTGTATCACTAATTTCCTGTAAGTTGTTGATAATGGGACATCTGTTGGAAATCTTCTATTAATCAGGAGAGATTCCGTTACATAAGGAAGAGCTCACATAATTTTTCATTGCAGGGTCTTGGAGTGAACCATATAGGAACTAATTCAGAAAGACACGTGTGATTTACTTCTCCTTGAGCAGGGCTACTATGCATTTGTCAACATGCTTTATGAAAAAGTAACAGCAGTCCAGGATGAGCAATTGACCATGCACACAACATACTTGGGCCAGGTTAAGGCCGTTCATACAACTCCCTGAAAGGAAATTACAGACTAACTATGCATGCTGAAAGTAAATGGTTGTATATTTAGTGGGCAAAACGCTGACTAGCAAAAGAACACATTTAATAAGTAGAGATCGTCTGATAGATTATGCTTAGCTAACCAATCTTGTTCTGCAGGGTTAAGTAATTGGTCCAATGCTCTTCAGGATTTTCTTCTCTGAAGGCAGTGTGTGTGTGTGTTGGGAGAGCAGCTATGGATGATGAAATACAGACATAACCTTTCAACTGTCCAGATATTCAAAGAATGTCCATATTGCCTCATATTTTTAGTCTGTTCCTCATAAAATCTGCAGTTTTATCGCAAATCAGAGTGCAGCGGTCACTAGATAATGACATAAACTTGAGTTTCAGACTTCATATCTTTCAGAAACTGTATGCTAACACAAATCCTGTTATTCTAGCAACTTTCTAGGTTTATAAAATCTGTCCCTATTTTTGGAACTATGCCCCCCCCCATTATTTTAGGCTTATAGGTTCATGGCTTCATAGGTGTGCACTAGACTAACGACCAATAGGGCCCTTATAAGCCTAGCCATGCAACCCAAATGTAGCCCACAAATATGATTTATATATGGAGTGATTTACTAACTGCCTCTGTCCATCAGAGCATAGCTGCCAGACCGGGGTGAATTTCTGATTTCCTATCCATTGGTCCACCTTGCACTTAAATAGGGATAGGGAGGAACTCTGTTTCACAAGGGTGGGGAGTCAGTGCCAGAGAACTGGAATTCTCTCAGAAGGATCTGTCTAGAATTTTTGCGTTAAGAGGTTGAGAGTTATGAACATGCACATGTCTGTACTTTCAGTATAGATACGTCTGCAAATATGCTAATTCACTGCAAGAGGGGCTAAATAAAATTCACACTTGGTATAATGACAAATATTTTGTTTTCTGTGTTAAAACATGAAGCATCATTAAGCTTGGGAATAAAGAAATATTGCATGATTACAAAATAGATAAACATAAAAATGTTAGGATAACAAAAGATTTTTGAGTCGTGGTAGGTAACAGGCTGAACTCTAACCACTGTGTTGCCATCACAGCAGCCTGTATAATTCATGAATGCATATCTAGCCACACCAGGGAAGTTATTGTTTCTCTGTACACTACATTGCTCTACTTGGTTATTCAATATTAGTCTGTATGTTGTAGTTTTTAAGCACAGCACCAGGTGATTTTTAGGACTGTACAGAAATTCATGATAAGGAAGGTCCATACACAACAGAGGCTTATTTCTATAAGGATGCAACAAACAGTAGCACTGCTGTATAACGTATGTTTTTCCTCAGATGTAACTATCATAAGGTTCATTCCTCCTCCTAGCAGTGAGGGGTGAGCAACAAGAGCAGAGCAGTCATCTGTAATGATTCAAAGCTTTTCTTTTTAAGGCCCATCTTCTGTACATATTCCAGAGATACCCAAGGAAAAGCATGCAGATAACCTTCGCAAGGGATGTCAGCTGCTTCTGTGAGTGACATAACCTTCAGAAGGCTCTGACCTCCTGCCTTTTAACTAATATCTCTATATGTTCTTTAGTCACCACCAGGGATTCTGACATGGAGTTTCTACCCTTTATATGTGCATCCACCCTTAAGATAAGCAAGCAGGCAGACCCTTGTCATTCCTCCCCCCTCCCCACCAGCTCTGCCAGTGCCCAAGCTAATAACTGATCTAAGGTCATCTGGGTCATAGCCCAGGGCTTTATCGCACTATACCTTGGAGCGGGCATAATGTCATACTTGTCAGTATCATGCATAAAGCAGATAGAAGACACATTTATCTGATTTTTTCTGAAATTTAAGAGTTGTGGTAAATTGGGTTGTATAGTGCTATAATAGAGTTCCATGCTAGGAATTATTTTGGAGGTCAAGGACAAATTTGTTAGAGAAATAAGAAATTACTTGTTAAATCTATACATACTTTTAAAAAACTTGATGGAGGTTATCAGTTCCTAGACTGGTTCAGGTAGTTTCTGTGGTAGGTGATTTATTAAAGGCAGTGCAATGGAGAGGGAAGGGGAATGGGTATAGTTTGATAGGCTCATAGGTGATTGCTAGGCTAATTGCACAAGAGCCTTTACAAGCCTTGCCAATCATACCCAGGATATGACAATATTATATCTTAATTCCCCAGATATGGGATGGGGTAGTATCAGTGCAGTGGTCCTTTGGGTGTTGGAGCCCTGAGTCATTTTACAAACTGCCTCTGTCCATAATGGACATGGGCAGTACCCCAGGAGTGAATTTACAGTTTCCTCATCCATTTATCCAAATTCTTTTTTAAGAGAGTGATGGGCATGTTTTGTTTTACAAAGATGGGAAGTTTATTCCATAGATGAGGTAGCCTTTGGTATATGACTCTGTCTTTCCAGCAATTCTGTTAGAGTCACAAATAAGGTTCAGGTCAATGGGACACATTACCCTTGCATACTTTTTCTTTAGAATATGCAATATTTTCATCAGGGCTGGATCAAAGAATGCCTTGTAGGTCAGGCATAAGTCCCCTCTCTATAAACGATATGATATGCTGTAAAGGGGTAGTTCTTTAGTCAGTCTGTATAAGACATGTGTCTTACTCTTTGCATTTTTTAATGAGAATTCTCTGGGACCAATCCAGTTGGTGTAAGTGCCTGCTTAGGTACATGCAGAAGGGAGCATTGTACTGGATTATGCATCTAATGATGGCCAAGCACAATGACACTATGACTTCTTTTGATTTTGATGCCATGCCTTTACTTATAAGTTGAGCCATACATAAGGATTTCCTCACTACTGTAGCTACATAGGTTACTATCTGTCTATGTTCCTAGGTCCCCTCACCACTGGGTCTATTTTTAGGGGTGTGCAATCAATATTATAATTTGCAGGGATATCTGATTTACTGAAGGGTGTGATTATGCATTTTTTAACATTTAGTCTCAGACTATGGATGTTCTTCATCTCACATTGCTGCAGTCCTTACATATGGGTAGTCCGCTGTCCTCGGTCGGCCCGAATACCAAAGTATTAGGCTGACGTCGGTCAAGGCGCTTAAAACTGACATCAGGACGTCAGGGTACAAAAGCGCATGACCGACGTCATTTCCTCAGTCTTTTTTGCCGCATGGTCCGATGCAGAAGCAGCGTTGCAAGTGCCGTTCGGCGTTCTGAAATTTTTCGAATTTGGAGTTTCAGACCGAATCCAAGTTGGCTAAGTACCCGTTGGGAATATTTTGGTTTTTCTTGCCTCAGTGTTTTACGGATGTCAGAAAAGTGAATAACTGTGTATCTCTTGTGGGAAACTGGTACCGCATAGGGATTATCATTCTTTGTGTATTCCTTGTTTGGGGCCTGAGCACGACGTTGTTGGGTGTCGCTTTCGTGCTAGGTTCAATAAGCGCACTATTAGCGAAGGTTAGATTGTGCTAGGCTGGTCTTTGGGAAGCGGTGCAATTATAATATGCCGTCGGATTCTCCGGCACCCGCTTCTGCGAAGCGCAAAGACAAAGCAGTTAAACCCAGGCAAGATCAGTCGTCCGTTCCGGACGCCGGTTCTTTAGAGCCTTCATTGGAACCCGTGGTTCCGGCGGAGATTTCTCTGGAGTCTCAGGGGAGACTTTGATTTTGCAGGAGGTGGTCTCTCAGGAGGCAGGTCAGGCTGAAGGGGCTTCTCAAGTTACTGTACTCCCTCCCTTCCTAGGGTGGTTAGGCCTTCTCCTTCTGTTTCCAAGGCTTCTCCCAGAGGCAGGCCAGTTTCAGCTTCTGTTGGTGTCACTCCTAGTTCAGCAGGGTCTGTGCCTAAGGAGCACATGCTTAAAATGGCAGAAGATTTGATTACTCTGATTAGAGGTTCTTTGCCCCCTCCTGATAAGAGGCCTAGGGTGGAGCCAGAGTTGGGAAGTTTTGAGCAGGCTTCGGATGTTTCAGAGTCTTCAGCTGAAGACTTGCAGGAGTACTCTCCTTATTCTGATTCCAATGCAGATGATTCCACTCCTTCTGCTTCTCCTCCAGAGGATTTTTCTTTTCAGAGACACTTCATTCTATGAGGAACATTTTAAGTGGGAAGGTCAGGACTTCTCTGATTCTCGGAAAAGGCTTAGGGAATTTTGCTGTTACCCCAGCATAGGCCCTTGGCTATACCCCTGTTCTGGATGTTGTGGAAGATGTGTTTGCAGAGGCTTCACTTAATCCTGATTCTCTGCCTCCTGCTCCTGTTAAACCGGATAGGTATTACAGGGTGCCTGAGGCTCATAAATATCTTTATAAGAGTCCTAGGGTGGACCCAGAAACTGTTAGTCAGGGACCTAAGGGTGTCAAGGCCTCTGTTGTAAAAAATCCGGTTCCTCTAGATAAAGAAGCCAGAGCTTTGGATAGATGGGGAAAAAAGGTCTATACATCTTCTACCTTAGCTATGAGGGCTTTGAATTGCCAGTTTCATATGTTGAAATATCAAAACTTTCTTCTTTCTCAATTGAAGTCTAAGGTGGATGCTCTGGCGGAAGGCATTGAGTGTAAAGAATTACAAGATTTGGTGCATGTCTCTGAACAGGTGGGTAAGCATTCATTACAGTGTGGTTTTGATGCTGTGCAGGCCTCTTCTAGGGTGGCTGCCACTGGCTCAGTTCTTCGCAGGCACGCCTGGCTGAAGGATCAGAATTTATCTGACCATGTTAAGACAAGGATTTTGGATGCTCCTTTGCAGTCTGATGTGTTGTTTGGTTCACCTGTGGAGTCAGTCTTGAAGAAAATGGAAGACAAGGCTAAGTCTATGCAGGCTGTTAAAGATTTTTTGCAAGTTCAGCCTCCGAAGTTTAGTAGGAATTGGCCTGCTAAGGGTGGACGTATCCTTCTTATGATTCTCAGTCTAGGGGTAGATCTAGGCGTGGTAGGGGCAGAGCTCAGAGTTCTTTCAGACCTAGAACAGGGAGTTCACCTGCACAATCTTGGTGAGGGCAGGGGCCAATCCTTTCGTAAACAGGCCCAATGACCTACTTTTTCAGCTGCCAGATCCTCCTTGCCTGGCAGCACCTTTGGGAGGAAGGTTAGCACTCTTCAAGGAAAATTGGATGTTGATTACCCAAGACAAATGGGTATTGGATATCATACACCAGGGTTACAAGTTTTATTTCCATACCTTGCCTCCTTTCAAAGGCATGCAGGACGTTCCTCCTCAGCAAAGACTAGAGGCTCACAAACAAATTTCTCTACTACTTCAAATAGGGGCCATACAACCGGTCCCTCTGCCAGAAGTGGGCCTAGGATTTTATTCCCGCCTGTTTCTAGTACCAAAGAAAGGAAACACGTGGAGACCAATTTTGGATTTATCTATCCTCAACACATATCTGGACATTCCCAAGTTCAAAATGTTGACGTTACAACAGCTTTTACCTCTGCTGGGCAAAGATCACTGGATGGTGACTCTGGATCTCAAGGAAGCTTACATTCATGTTCCTATCAGGCCCAGTTGCAGGAAGTATCTGCGTTTTCGGGCTGGGACTTCACATTATCAGTTCTCTGCATTGCCCTTTGGCTTATCTACTGCCAGAGTGTTCACGAAGGTTCTGGCTCCAGTGGTAGCTTTCTTCAGGCTAAAAGGAATACAAATCTATCCTTATTTGGACGATTGCCTGATTCTGGCCCAAGAAAAGGACGAACTTCTTCATCATTTACAGTATGTGATGGCAGTGTTAAGATGCCTGGGGTATTCTGTGAACGAAATAAAGTCCAGTCTAGTACCCTCTCAGGACATGTGCTTTCTGGGTGTGAGACTGAATACAGCATCCCAGATGGCCTTTTTGACCCCGGACAAACAAAAGATTCTTTCTCTTTACTTCCACCAATTGCCTCGTCAGTCCAGGCTGACTGCAAGGACAGTCCTTCAAGCCTTGGGGTTCATGGCATCTTGTATTCTGGTACTTCCCAATGCCAAACTGCATATGAGGAAGCTACAGTGGTATCTCAAGAATGTATGGACACAGCACTGCCAAGATTTGGACACTGTCATTCAGATAATACCTTGCATTCAAAAGGAATTTTTTGTGGTGGGCTCAGGAATGTCACCTAAACAAGGGACTCTCTGTGACCCGGCCAGAGGCGAGTCAGATTTTAACGACAGATGCCTCAGACAAAGCTTGGGGAGCTCATCTAAATGGAAAATGGGTACAAGACACGTGGCCTGCCAGACTTCAACATCTACATATCAACTTGAAGGAGATGTTAGCAGTCCAATTTGCATTGATAGCTTTCAAGGATTTACTTCTTCCAGGGCAGGTGTTGATTCAAGCAGACAACAGAACTGCCATGTGGTACATCAACAAGCAAGGGGGAACGCATTCTTATCCTCTATGCAGACAAGCAATGATTTTGTGGGAGACTGCTCTCAGTTTACAGCTAAATCTTCAGGCAAGGTTTCTGCCAGGAGCACAGAACTCCTTAGCAGATGTGTTGAGCAGACAAATTATGGATCCCCACGAGTGGAAATTGGATCCTCATGTATTTCAGAGATTGACAGTGTTATGGGGAACTCCAGACATAGATCTGTTCGCTTCTCCACTAAATTACCAGCTGCCAAAGTTTTGCACAAAAAGGTTTCATCCCACAGCTTGGAAAGTGGATGCTCTTTCATTCAATTGGAGCAATCTTCACGTGTATGCCTTTCCACCTCTGCCTCTCCTCCCAAAGGTACTGCTGAAGGTCAGACAGGACAAGCCAAACATGATTTTAATAGCTCCAGATTGGCCTCGACAGCACTGGTACCCATTACTGAGAAGTCTGGTACAGGAGCCTCCATGGCCTTTGCCTTGATTCCTCACCTGCTGTCTCAGGAGAACAGTCATTTACTCAATGTCAAACTTCATTCTCTACATCTGACAGCCTGGCATATTCTGTTTTAAACCCTGGAGGGTCTCAGCTTCCACAACAAGTTTTGAATGTTATTTTGGAGGCCAGAAGGCCTAGTACAAGGAAAGTTTACGCAGATAAATGGAGGAGATTTTTATTTTGGAGTACAGCAAAGGACTTTGATGTTTCTAAACCTAATTTAAGTGTTGCGCTTCAATACCTTACTGAGTTATTGGACAAAGGTTTGTCCTTCTCTATAAAGGTTCATGCTGCAGCAATTTCTGCTCACTATGACTGTGACCCACCATTATTTTCTCAGCCTTTGTTTAAGCAATTCCTTAGAGGGGCAAAGAATATAAGACCCCACGTAGAGCTCCTACTCCTGCTTGGGATCTCAATTTTGTGTTGGAGAAACTCACTCTACAACCTTTTGAGCCTGCAGCATCGGCAGAGTTGAAATATTTATCATGGGCGACTGCTTTTTTGTTGGCCATTACCTCTGCGAGAAGGGTTTCTGAATTACAGGCCCTTATGGCAGTTGAGCCTTTCTTAATTTTCCACAAGGATAGGGTGTCTTTGCGTACTAACCCTTCTTTTTATGCCTAAAGTGGTTTCTAGTGTGGCTTTAAACCAAACTATTCATTTACCTAGTTTTTATCCAAACGCCCAAAATAAAGGGGAAAGGATTTTGCACACTTTGGATATACACAGACAGTTGCGATATTATTTGAGCAGAACTAAAGGGTTCAGGCAGTCTCAGCAGTTGTTTGTTTCTTTTGCTTTGGGTTCTCAGGGCAAACCTGTTTCAAAACAAACTATTTCTAAGTGGATTGGTTTTGTATTGCTTTCTGTTATTCCCATCATGGTAAGGAGATTCCAGCTGGGATTAGGCCTCATTCCACTAGGGCTACTGCCACTTCTACAGCTTTTTTAAGGTGGGTGGCTACTAAAGATATTTTGGAAGCAGCTACTTGGAGTTCAGTGCATACTTTCTCTAAGCATTACCACCTTCCACTTTACTCTAAATCTAGGGCTGGATTTGCCACTGCAATTTTACAGGGCATTTTGGCAGCTCCTAATGCTTTATAGTTTTGCCATCCTCCCTTACCTCTGCTTTGGGATTCTACCCATATGTAAGGACTGCAGCAATGTGAGATGAAGAACATAGTACAGTTTTGTACCTACCATAAATGTAGATGTTCAAGATCCACATTGCTGCAGTCCAATCCTCCCTCCTTCCCCTCTGTTGTTGAAGGTGGTGGTGTGGTTTGTGTTGTACATATTGTAAATATGGTTAGTGCACGGGTGGTTGGTTAGTTTTGCTGGTTTTTGGCTTTGGCCTTTCTTGTTAGGGCCTTCTGACATCTGGGGCAAGAAAAGACTGAGGAAATGACGTCGGTCATGCGCTTTTGTACCCTGACGTCCTGATGTCAGTTTTAAGCGCCTTGACCGACGTCAGCCTAATACTTTGGTATTCGGGCCGACCGAGGACAGCGGACTACACATATGTAAGGACTGCAGCAATGTGGATCTTCGAACATCTACATTTATGGTAGGTACAAAACTGTACTTTTTGACACCCATCATTTCTCATTTTAAGGCCTGTTTGTAGGATGTTAACATCATCTGGGGATTCAGTAATTGCACAAAGCTTACAGTCGTCGGTGAACTTGGTGAACCAGAGGCCTCCCAACATTGGTCTTCATTTCAGAGAAGTATATACCAAACAGGAGGGTTGTCAACACTGAACCCTGTGGGACACCATTAGTAAACAGGTTTCTTATAGGAAGTGGATTCACCTATCAGGACAAAATGTGTCCTGTCAGTGAGCCAGTTGGCTAGCCATCTAATGATGTAGTGCTTTATGCCTAAGTGAATAAGTTTATCTATAATCCTTGAGTGGGGGATTGTGTCAAAAGCTTTGGCCAGGTCAAGATAACTGGTGTGTACTATTTTATCCTCATCCATGGTCCTGATGACTTTCTGAAGAAGTCCACCAGATTGAGCAGGCAAGACCTCCCTCTGACAAAGCCAGATTGGGTCTGGTCCAATTTTTGGGGAGTTTCTATGTTGTTATTGTTCAGGTCCATGATGATTCTCTCCATGGCCTTGAAGGTAAGACTGGCCAAGCTTATGGATCTGTAGTTCCCTGTGTCAGTTGATGGGCCTCCCTTGTGCAGACGGACAACTGTTGCAGTCCTCCATTCCTCTGGGACAAAGTCCATTTGGAGGCTGTGATTAAACAGGGTTTCTAGTGGCCCTGATAGATTTTGTTTTAAGGCATTTAAGAAGCATCCTGGAATGCTGTTGTGACCCACAGAGGCTGTGTTTTTGGCTTCTGCAAATGCAATAAGGACCTCTTCCCTTAAAGACTGGTAGGGGGATGGTTGCAGGTATTTCTTTGGGTGTGGTATGAGGTGATGGGGGGAGAAGTTTGAACTGAACTTGCTGGCCAGCAGGTTTGCTAAAGTTTTAGTCTGGGTGTAAGTGTTGCCATTCAAGATTAATTTAGCACATTGCTGTGGGTTTCCCCTGAGGCTACGAACATAATTAAAAAAAGCCTTATGGTTATCCTTCACCTGGGAGGCTATCTTTGCCTCATAGTTTGCTTTGGGAGATTTGACCAGCTCTCTAATTTGTTTGTTGAGACTGGTGAGTGTCTTTTCGCACTGATTTGTCTGTTCCTTTTTGGCTTTGGAGAGGATTTTTTTTCCTTTTGTTAAACGGCGTATTTATTCTAGGGGTCCACCAGGGTGGTTTATTTTTGCCAGTAATCATAGGATTGACTCAGACAGGTACTGCCTCCTCTGTGCAGCTATGAATGTGGTTGTACAGTACTTTTGTGTACAGCTCAGAGTAAGCCTCAGTGTTGTCTGGCTTTGGAGGGTTTGAAAGTTTAATTAGCTGTCACTTAGTTTGAGGTAAGTGGCCTTAGCAAAGTTCTTAACAGGTTTGGAGCTTGATGGGGTTTTAGGCTAGTTTTAATACTAAAGGACATAATTTTGTGGTCAGATATTACCAGGGAGGAGTTAATGTATGGGAGTGAGTAACATCACTCCTTGTTTGTGAGTATTAGGTATAAGATATTTGTACCTCCAGTTGGGGAGCTAACTAGTTGCTCCAAGGAGTTTAGATTGATGAGGTCCAAAAACCTCTGAGTATAAGTATCGTATAAGTCTATCAGTTAATGGAGCAGTATATGAAATAATCTTGCTCATGTTCTGAAGAGAAGAAAGTGAAGTTTTAGTACTCTAATTACAAATAAAATGGTGCCTTGCAAGAAAGTTCTAAAAAAGAAGTTATGTACCTACCATAACGTTCCATGTTAGTTGTCTTCATCTCACCTTCCTTCTTGCTGTTTGGGTTCGGAGCCGATCCTCGGCTCTGACTCGGCCATCTTCTATAGCTCAAGAGCTGTTTACTGGCTAGAGGCTACCCCTTATCCCAGCATGCCCAGCATCAGCTACCCAGATCTTGTTTGTGATAGCACACACTAGACATAAGTAGAGTAACCAGTTCCTAAAAACTGGCTGTCCAGTACACCTAAACAAGGAAAGAGTTATAAATTATCTGGCATGTGGAGTAATAAAATATGCTCAGCCAGTGAAAACAAAAGGAAACTCCTCACAATCCTCTAGGAAGGGGGAAGGAGGGAGGGATGCAAGAAGGAAGGCGAAATGAAGACAACTAACATGGAACGTTATGGTAGGTACATAACTTCTTTATGTTAAGTTGTCCATCTCGCCTTCATTCTTGCTGTTTGGGACAGCGTCCCTAGCACTTAAAATCCCAGGTGGCTCATTGGAACATACTTTTCAGAACCATAGAACCAAAGGAAGCTCTGCTCCAGGAGACCATATCCACCTTGTAATGAGAGATAAAAGAATGAGAGTTTGCCCAAGTGGCAGCTGCACAGATTGAGTCTATGGGCAACCTAGACTGAAAGGCTACAGAGGTAGCTAGTGCTCTAGTAGAATGGCCTTTTGGTTTAGCTGGTAGCTCTTTATTTCATAACTGATAAATAAAGGTGATAGTATCAGATAACCATCTGGATAGGGTCACCTTAGAAACTAGAAGGCCTTGTTTGTTGAAAGTATAAGAAAGAAAAAGCTGGTCTGACTTTCTTAGTCCCTTAGTTCTATTGAGGTAAAAATGCAATTGTCTGTGTACATCCAGTTGGCAGAGCTTGTATTCTGCCTTGTTGCGATTGGGAAAGAAAACTGGGAGATCTATGGATTGATTTAAATTGCCCTCTGAGCAGACTTTAGGAATAAAGGATGGGTTGGTCCTCAGGGAAACTCTGTCCTTGTGGAACACCAGGTAAGGAGGACGAACGCAAAGTGCTTGAAGTTCTGAGACATGCCTAGCTGAAGTAATAGCAACCAGAAAAAGTGTCTTCCAAGAAAGAAATTTTAAGGAACATGATGCTGCCGGTTCAAAGGGAGGCAAAATTAAGGAAGCTAAAACTAAATTGAGATCCCAAGGGGGAGGAGGATCTCTGACTGGGGGGTCTAAGAAGAGATGTTCCTCTCATAAAGGCCTTGCAGAGCTTATGAGACATTATGCTAGACTTTGACATACCGATATGAAAATTAGAAATGGCAGCTGGCTGAACTCTAATGGTAGCGGAAGCCGCACCAGACTGAAAGAGCTGTGCTAGAAATTCAAGTATTTCATGGACTTGGGCTGAGAAGGGATCCAAATTTCAAGATTTTGCCCAGTAAGAAAACCATTTTCATTTACTAGCATATGTTTTCCTCGTAGTAGACTTATGTGAGGAAACAATAATATCACGGACTGCTGTGGAGATACTGGAAAGCCTGGCTAAGTCTGGAAGTGGAGTAACCAAGCTGTGAGCTGGAGAGTTTGAATGGGATTGTGCAAACTGCCTGATTGATGAATCAGAAGATCTGGAACCGGGTCCAGAACACACAGTTGATCCAGAAGGTGGAGGTGCAGGAACGGAAACCATATTTGTCGAGGCCAATATGGGCAATGAGGATCATTTTGCAACCCAATGATTTTGCTTTCTGTATAAGTCTTGGTATTAGGGGAAAGGGGGGAAAAGCATAAAGGAGTCCCTGAGGCCAATCGTGGACTAGAGCATCTCTGGGTATATGAACTGGGAGAGGAAATAGGGAGAAGTAGCTGTTGCATTTGTTGTTGAGAGGAGTGGCAAATTGATCGCAGCAAGGCTGTCCCCATTTGCGGAAGATAAGATCCGCAACTTCCTGATTCAGAGACCACTCGTGAGGCATGAGGATAGCTCTGCTGAGCCTGTCCACTATGGCGTTGGATTTCGCAGGGATGTGCATTGCTATCGGAAAACGTTGGGAGGAAATTGCCCATTGCCACAGTCTGAGTGCTTCTCGACACAAGGGGTAAGAACTGGTTCTGCCCTGTTTGTTGATGTACCACACTACTGACATGTTGTCCGTTTGGATTGCAATGGTCCCGGAAGGAAGAGAGTCTTGAAGGGCTTGCAATGCCAAGAGCACCACTCTCATTTCTAGGACATTGATATGCAGATGTTACTCGTGAGGTTGCCAAGTGCCTTAGACTGTCCTGCCTAGATAATGCCACCCCCACCCTATCAGGGAGGCATCCATGGTCACTGTGGCTACCGGAGGGGGTTGCATGAAAGGTCTGTCCTGAACTACTATTGGGGAGACCATCCACCAAGAAAGGTGCCTTTTGCATGTTTCTGTGATCAGGATCATGTGAGGCATGGGTAGCTCCTGGAAAGACCACTGCGTGAAAAGAAGCCACTGAAGGATTCTCATATGGAAACATGCTAATGGAACAAGAAGAATGGCAACTGCCATGGAGCCTAGAGCTTGGAGGACATATCTGACTTGAATACTTTTGATCTGCATTGACGAATCATGGAAACTCATTCCTGTGGTAATTTTGCAAACATCTCTTTTGTGTTTAATTCTGCTCCTATGTATGTGATAAACTGACTGGGCAACAAGACAGATTTTTCGAAATTTACTGTGATGCCTAGTTGAGTGCATGATGTGATTGTATAATCCCATGCCTCTAAGAGTTGATGCCTGGTGGTAGCATTCAGGAGCCAGTCGTCTAGATAGGGAAACACCTGGAATCCTTGATGCCTCAGGTGAGCCGTGACTACTGCCATACACTTGGTGAACATGCTGGGGGCTGAGGTGAGACCAAAGGGCAGAGCTCTGAACTGGTAATGACTGGCCCCTACCCAGAAGCGAAGAAATCTCCTGGAGCGTCTGTCCATCTTGATATGGTAGTACGCGTCCAGGAGATCTATCGAGCACATCCAATTGTCCTGACCCAGAAAGAGGAAAATAGGCTGCAGTGTCACCATCCGGAACTTTTGTTTTTGTACAGATTTGTTCAATCTGCTGAGATCCAGTATTGGTCTCCAGTCCCCTGTCTTTTTTGGTACTAAAAAGAATCTTGAGTAAGTTCCGGATCCTATTTGGTCTGTGGGGACTTCTTGAATCGCTCTTTTTTCTAGCAGTCTTGAAACTTCTGTGACTGCTTGATCCCTTAGATTGGGTGGGACATCTGGGATGGACTTTTTTGATTCTATTGGGGAGCAGTGGAAGGGAATTTTGTAACCTCCGGATATAATGGATAGTACCCATCTGTCTCTTGTTATATTTTGTCAGGCTTTTGGGTACAGCGAAAGTCTTCCCCCGACTGCCTCCAGAGGTGAGCAGTCGGGCAACCCTTCAGGGATGCTGGAAAGGTTTGGCAGAGAAGGTTTCTCTGTCACCCTGGTTCTACGGTCCCCCTCTGCCACAATGGCGGCGTCTGTTGTTGTTGTTCCCCCCTCTGCCCCTGGGGGAAAAATCACCACGTGTGTCAGGCAAGGGTCCCTGGGATTTTTGGAACCACATCTTCCCACTCTTCTGACCCTTTGGATAAGGTCTGGAAGGGGTGAAAAAATGGACTCCCACGGCAGAGAGAGTCTTGCCTTCCTGCTCACACCTGGTCAATGTGTCTTTCACCTGAGGCCCAAAGAGAAAGGAGCCATCAAAGGGAGTATTGGTGAAGGACGCTCAAAAGGGTTCCACAAACTGACACAGCTGCATCCAAGCATGTCTCCTGAGAGCCACACCTGTCCCTGCGGCTCTACTCGCACCATCAGCTGCATAGGAAATCAGCCTCATGGAGGAGTTGACAATGGAATTAAGAGTGGCAAGCTGAGAAGCTACTTTGGCTTGTACTCCCTCAGCTGTAGGATCTTGAAGTGTATCTCCAAGCTCTTTCAGGAGATCCCTTTGAAGACATGTAAAATGACATAGATAGTTCAGGGACCTCATTGAAAAGGTCACTGAAGCAAACATTCACTTTCCATATCTGTCCATCGTCTGAGACTCTTTGTTTGAAGGATGAACAGTTGAAGAGGTTTCTGCTAACTCTTTCTTGGTAGCTGCTGCCACCACCATGGCATCAATGGGCACACCTTTGGAGAGGAATTGTTTGTCCTGGGGGGGCTGTAATAAATTTGTTTGGTCTCCTCCGAGTAGGTTCCACAGAATCTGGAGCTGACCAAGCCTTCCGAGCCACTACAGACATGAGTGGATCGAAAGGAGGAGATACCCAGGAGGTGGAAGGTCGGGAACCGAATGCATCCAGGTATACAGACTCATCCTCGGTAGGGGCTAGGAAGGCCCAGTCTCTCCTCTGTCTAAGCATTTCAAGGATGTCCGAAAAGGAAACATCTTCAGAGGGGGACCTTGGGGACCCTTCCAATTCATCCATGTCTGTATTTGAGGTGACAGACTCAGGGGAGTCTATGTGCTTCCTCTTGCACTTCTTCTTCCAGGGACGCTCCTCTGAGTGATCAGGGGAGGCTTCAGAAGAAGAAGGATCACCCAATGGGGTGTCCTGGGGCATAGGTTCCCTACGCTTGGGGTCTGAAGGAGGAGCAGAGGTTGGCACAGACACCATGGGGGGAGGAGCCGATGCAACTGGCAGTAGAGCTGTTTCGGGGGACAGCACACTCCGCATGACCTCGAAGGTGTCCCGACCTCTAGGCAGAGAAGGCTCTGGCTCCAAAGAAACAGGAGTCCTCCTCTGCATCGAGGGCAATTGCTCCGAGGCCGATGTGGGGAGCCGAGCTCACCTGCGCCGAAGCTCCGAGGGGGAGAATGGGGTCGGACAAGGGTCCAATGCCACTCCCCCCCTCAGAGCAGATGAGAAAGCCCCAGCGCCCAGATCCCTCATTAGAAGGTACAATCGAGGTAATCGGAGATGACATCAGAACCGAAGGAGAGATGATGAACAATGTCAACGGTTCTACTCTCTGCAGATCCATGGTCTCCGGCTCCAAGCTAAATGTAGTCAGAGGAGGAATGGAAATAGAAGTGGTTGGAGCCGATACCTGTTCAGGTGGGCTGGACAGTAATTTTGCTAATGCCTGTGACTTAAGCAACTTACTTACTACTCTCCCCACATCAAGATCCAATAATCTAGAGGATCGAGAGGAGTGGGAAGAATGGTGGCTACATTCACTCTGTAACAAAGGTGACTGAGGTGCCGAGTGGATGGGCTCCAAGGATGGAGACCTCAGTCTCTTATGGCTCTGAGACGGCTCCAAAGTATCAGATGGAGCCGACGGAGGAGTTGTCTTGTCAGTGCCAGCCAGCACCGACATACTTGGTTGGTCAAGTAAAGGGGTCGGCTCTGAAGGTGGAACCGACGGCTTGACAGACTTATGGGATTTCGATGGCTAAGTACTTTTAGCTGGAGAATCCGGAGACTTCAATAATCCCTGAAGGATTCATTTGTTTTTGCGCTCCTGCAGGACCTTTGGACTAAATGCATGACATATAGAACAGGAGTTCTGCAGGTGAACAGCGCCCAAACAATATACACAACTAGTGTGCCCATCTGTCAGAGACATCTTCTGACAGCATGAGTCACACTTTTTGAAGCCAGATACCTTAGTATCTTTAGACATTTTAGTAACAACAACCACAACAACAATAATAAAAGACTATACTACAGAGCACAAGAAACAAATAGACTTTTTTTTTGTTAAGCAACAGAAAGGAAAGCCACTAATTTAAATGGCTATCCTAAGGGGGGAGGGGGGAACTCTCTAATTTAAATGAGTTCAAGGGGAAAAGAAGGCCTGTGAGTTATGGAGCGACGGCCAGCAAAGCTACAATACACAAAAAAGCGATAAGGGATAAATGAATATATCTAGACAAAAAATAGACAAAAACTTGACAAAAATTCGAGAATAAACAACAATATATTAGAAAAAGTATGCTAAGCCTGAGCCAGTAACGAAGCAAGCTCGCAGCTGAAGCGGCAAACAAGATCTGGGTAGCTGAAGCTGGGCATGCTGGGATAAGGGGTAGCCTCGAGCCAGTAAACAGCTCTCGAGCTATAGAAGATGGCCGAATCGGAGCCGAGGATCGGCTCTGAACCCAAACAGCAAGAATGAAGGCGAGATGGACAACTTAACATCTGTTGTTCATAAAAAGATTAGATATAGTAGTTGTTTTGTCACTTTTGTAGTTGTAGGACGTGAGTAGAGCTTGTCATATATTTAATGCTTCACCTTGCTTTAGTTAGATCAGAATTTTCTTGGACATCCAAAGATCTGTTGTTTTTTTTTTTTTTCTTAGTAGGATGAGCTACTAGTGACTTTTATTTCAAATCGTTGCTTCTTTTCCATGTGAGAGATTTAAAGGTAGATTGAGACAATCTGTAATAGAATGGCATCTTATCCTTAATTAATTTCTCTGCCTTGCAGCCTTTGTGTACCAGTTTAAGCTCCAGCTCCTTAGTGCCCTGAACTAAATAAAATGGCTATAGCATAATGAATGAATAAATAAATTAATAAAATGAATAAATATAACAGTTGTTGCTTTCCAGTTATAAACTTTGTTTCTCTGAGTTAGATTTGATATTAAATCTCTGTCCTTGGATATTTCTTTCAAATGATTCTTCATTTCATGTTTGGGGAGGTCCAGAAAACAAAATGGTGAGATGGAATTTTTTTTTCTCAGTTGTCTGCCAAACAAAAGCCTCATTATCTCTCTTCTGTATCAGTTAATCTCCACAGGAATTTTACCTAAACAGATTTTAATTCAGTACGTTAGAAGTAGAACAAACAAATTAATAAATAATTTGATATGACTGAGAATTTATATTGACCTGTAATATTTTTAACTAGTCAGAAATTCCCTTATATTTATTTAGCCAAGAATTAACAGCTTTCCAAGTCATTGGTGTTTCTTTTCCTAATGCTACATGCCAGATATCCTAAAACAAAGCTAGGGTACAAACTTAACACTGGTGACAGAAAACAGAATTTAAGTTAGTTATATTCACTGAGGTACTTTGTGTAACTGCTTTCTTTATCTGACTAGCTCAAGCTGTTAAGATATTGTTGTGAAAAGATGAAGTTCATATACAGAGGCAGTAGAAGTATGCTAATTTTTTACTAAATGTGCCAACAAGTTTAGCAAAATATCCAAAAAAATAATATGCGCTAAAGGGTTATATCAACTCCATTTAAAGGAATAATAAGAGATCTGAGTCTAAGACACAAGATTTTGATTCGGGATGCAAATAATATGGTATTGACCCACACACACACACGAATGTGGTCCCACACATGGTTCTACAATGAAGCATTGAAAGTCGATATTTCAAAAGAACAAAAAAATTTACTGAAAACCAGCAGGGCAAAAATCTCCTTTTTTCTTGTCTTTTTCATGCAGGCAGGCCCCCCCATACCCCCAAATTTATATATATCATATCCCCAGTTGCACCAAATCAAAGAAGACAACAACCTTCTTAAAAAGTGAAACATTGCTAGAGCACACTTAAAAATCGCACTAGCAATGATTTCCAATGGTAAAAAGAGTTTGGCCTTATGATATTTGTCACTTTTTTTCCCTGTAAGGCACTAGCACTCAAGGAATGTCTCTTCAAACGTGTAGGGAAGCCCCCACAGACACTCACATACACTCTCTCACACACACACACACACACACACACACACACACACACACACACATGCACTTACCTCACTGATGCAGAAATTTCCAGCAGT